>NW_008825073.1:2327485-2352911 GCF_000699105.1 Pygoscelis adeliae | reverse complement strand
GCTACCAGAAGTTTCTTCTTCTTCTTGCTCCTCCTTCACCACAGGACTCTGCTCCCAACTCTTTCCTCTAACCCAATGCTCTTGATTTGTTTGCTCAATTAGATGTGATGATGTGATCTGTCAGTGCTCCTGCTTACAAGTTGTGTGATTTAGGGCAAGTACCTTTTTCGCCTTATATTTCGTAATAATAAAATCCTGGACCAGTTATCTATTTGAACTATACGCGGCCAGAGGGAGACAAATAAAATTATTTTTTATTTTGTCTACAGACGCTTAGGCTTTTACATACAACCTACAGCTAGCCTGTATCACTTACTTGTTTCAGAAATCATGTCAGCACATTTCACCAGCTAGGAAAAAAAGAAATCAGCCTGACATCCTTCTGGGGGGAGGTGGGGTGGGGAAAGGACACCAGAAACTCATTCCATGGTTTCACAGCGGCACTAAAACACAAATGCTGCTTGGCCACCAGACTGCTGCTTCTAGCCAACTGGGCTGTAGGAATAAATGGAGCACAAAAATGTTCAGTTTCCTGCTTGCTGTGTCAGAGAGCTTGTTCCATATAGAGGGATGCTCGATGAAAATTCACAAGTTTTGTCTTTGCAGAAAATCTGTGATATCTTTTGCGTGCCTTTTAAAGAAGAGGTTTACATGTTTATAATTATGCTCATATGTTTCTGCTATCACTGAAGAAAATTACTTGTTATAGATTTTGTCGACTCATAGAATAATTCAGGTTGACGAGGTCTCAGGAGGTCATCTATTCCTACCTCCTGCTCAAAGACTTATGCATCTACATCAGTGACCATGTGTGAAATGAAAATGAAGTCAAAAGCATGGGAATAATTTATTTGGAGATTTTATTGCCAGAGAGTAAAATAGAAAGAGACAATTGAAGTTGTCATAAAATATTTGTAACTCTGCAGTTGTGTCTGACTTGGTAATGAAACATCACGTTAATCTACAAGAACAAATTAATGACTGAAATCAAGTATCATTTAGCATTAGAAAAACGTACTTTTAATTCTAAGCTTTTGAAGTTGCACTGAATAATCTGCATGAGGAACAGCTAAATAAATCAAGGCTCTGCAATCTGGAAAAGAAACGACCGAGAATTCATGAGACAGAGGTCCATATAATCATTAACGCCACAAAGAAAATGACAAGAGAATGACTGTTCAGCATTTAATACAGGAAATGAGGACTATCAAATCAAAGGATCAGGTACCAGGGTAAAGCAATAGAAGGAAGAAATCCTTTCTACTGTGGGACCTCAGCTGGGGAGCTATTGCTGGGGCATTAACTTACATCTGATCAAAGAGTGATTCCACAAATTCAGGCAAGACAAAAAAAAAACCAACCCAAAACCCCAAAAGCTGTCTAGGGTGATTACGCACACAGATACAGCCTGTGGCTTAAGACATCCTCATGGACGTCCTTGTGGATTTCTAGGCACAGAAATGTGTAGCCTTGATGCATACTCGATGCTACTCTTCCTGGGGAGAGCATGGGCTCGACGCCCTTTGGTTTGACACAGTGTGTCCATTCTTATCTTCTGCTATCTCTATTTGTACATACCATCTCAGTGCAACTACCACAGCTTTCCATTAAGTCTTCCTCAACAGTAGCCGGTAATATTTATGGCCATTTCTTAATTGCTCTTGGAAAATACAGTAAGGGAAAAAAAATGAGGTAACATATTTGGCAAACCATCTCCTAATTAGCAAAATTGTTTAGTAATTGCTCTTGTTTAACTATAGTTTATCACACATTGCACTGCAAATTGAAAGGAGTTGAAGACATTCTTAATTCTGGTTTTAATATACTTTATAATCAAAAGGGTAAAAGAAAGGCACTTCACTATGATTTAACGTATGGTGGAAGACAGGCAGAAAAGCAGGTCAAATTTGCACCTTAGATCTTTTGCCCCTTAGAGAAAAATGGGAACACTGAAGTATAAATTGGAAGTAATGTTTTATTGTGTATGTCTTTACCATCTGAAATTTAACTTAGAGATGTGATTGCTACGCACAGTAACTCTGCCATTCTTTTTCTGTATGCTGTCCCATCCTCAGATTTTGTAGAACAGATGTAAGAATAAGCTAAAAGCCACAAACATGGTAGCGGCACAGGGAACATGAGAGGAGTGGAAGAGACACATGAAACCTCACGGGACTCCCCATCCCACCAGCTGGCCAATGGAAGACGCACAGTTCACGAGATGACAAACTCATTCCCTTCGCAGGCACAGCTTGCTTTCTCATCTGTTTTTTTTCCTAATCTGATAAGTTCTCATAAGTGAAAAATCATGGCCAAGTAAGCATTTATTTTGTTTCCACACTTCATTTGAAAGATTTGTAAATCAGACACGAAAGTCACTCACTCCAGGTTGAAGTCTGATGTTACAAAGGTTCAAGCTGGGGAAAAAAAACCAAAATAAATTCTGATCTATTATATTTACTAACATTCCAATTATGCCTTTCCATTTTATACAATTCTGGGGAAAGGCAGGGGGAAATGACACATATTTATCAATGTGGTGTTATACTTTATTCTGCCTATATGCCTTTGGCAGTAACTTCAGAAGATGAATGCCAAACATAACCAGCTAATAACTCAAGAGCTATTATTCTGAGTTACAGACACCCTGAAGGAGAGCAGCCTCAGTGATCATTTCTCCTCCTGGATCAAATTTTTGAAGTGTTCCAGTTGGATCAGTATTTGCACAAGAAATTCTCCCCCTTAATTCTCATGACTTCTGCTGGCCTTCCTGTGGGGTACAGAGAATACAACAAATGCATGTAGTGAAGACTACTTGGACGGTTTTGCAAAAAATCCAAGCAGAGGATGAAAATTCAGAGAAGGCGGTACCGTTACTGAAACAGTCTCTTAGGTTACAGTAGCTATAATTTCCAGAAACAGGTGAAATTCAAAGTTTAGCCTTTTCACAGTTCTGTTATTGTTCATGTGGAGAAGTCAAAACCAGTTGCGTTTCTGGTCTGCAATTTCAAAGTATAAAAACTGTGCAAGAAGAAACTAGCTATGAATAAACTGTAAGTGAATTCAAGAAAGTTGGTAAATACTATTAGGACTGATGTATACAGGCGCTGGCAAAGAACAAAGAAATGGCATAAGCTGCCTTGCCCAAAGGCTGAAGAGGATGGGCAGCTGAAGGAGCGAAGAAAATGTGTAGAGAAAAGAAGGAAAAGGATGTGTTAAGGCGTGAAGTGATATGGTCCATAACACAGTTAAACCAAGCAGGGCTGGGAAATTTTAAAGCAGTGCTTAGAGTTCAGCCTTCCCTTGCTGTATGCCGATGTCTGCTTTGTGCTTGCAGCACTCTTCTTGGAAATCCATGCAGATCATCTCCTTTCAGCGTCACTAGCACCTGGACGTTGGGATGCAGCCAATTTGACAACCAGTGCAAAATTAAGACAATAAACAAACATTAGCTAAAACCAAATAAACCCAACTCCATTAAAATGCAAACATTTGTTTAAAAGTCATTATAGTAAGAAGCAGATACAGGAAACCAAAACATACGATGTCTTATACCTAAGTCTGCTTTTTAAAAAATATTTACACACTGCTAACTGGAGAAAACAGTGGGAAATTAGGCTGTGAAAACCATGTACCAAATCATATCTTTCCTATGGAATATGTGAGAATTAAGACTGAATCAGCTGACATAGTTTAATATTTCTGCAGATTAAAATTAGCAGTGAATGAGACACATTCACTTTAAACTAATAGATGAATAGTTTGCCATTTCCTCATCGGACCATTTTTCTCACATCAATATGCATTCATACACAGGTGAAAAAATATTTTGTGAACTGTAAATGTGATTAGCCCTTAAATTTATGTTTAGTGCGTTTTTTAAATTGACCGGGAGTGCACGCGTACGTGTGCATGTGTGTGCCACATGTCTCGTCATTGTTCCGTGGATTGCCACTAGAATTTCATAAGCTCAAAGGAATACTGGGAAATTCATAAGCACTGTGACCTCATTCGAAGAGCACCTAAGAATACACTTACTTTTATTATTTAGCTATATACAATATAACTTTACATGTGATAGCTAATTTTGAAAACAATATATGCAATTTCATGTTCCTATGGATGGTGAAAAAAGTGTTATTTTGTCCTTAGAGCTGCTACTCTCTCTCAACATAATAATACACAAACTAGTAGCAGAGAGACAACACTAATTATGTGTAATAATAATTCCACAGTCCATCCTTATGCTGTAAAGGTGATGAATATAGATTTTATAGTTGGTACTGGTATAAAAAATACTGGTATAGTCTAAGATTTTAAGTGCATCAAGCTATAAAGCTATAGCAGAAAGTACCAGGATAAAAAAGACAATTTTGGGCAGCTGGGAAGACTTTGATGCTATTAATTGTAAAAAAAATGAGTAAAACCAAGTTTTAATACCAATTCTTTTCATATGGGCTCTAAAAGGGCCTGAAATATCACAAGTGACAACTTACCATAGAAAAGAACAGAAATTTTTTGGGAAAAAAAAAGTTCAAAGTTTGGTAATCTAGTAATGACCCCTGAATTTGTCTGATCTAAAGAAAGGATGCACACATCAGATCTGGGCTCTGCCTTCATCCCCAATAACCTTACCCATTCTGTGGGATGACGTTATGGGGCACAGATGTATATATCCATATATAAAGTACGCAGCGGGAGGGAGGTGGGTGTGGATCTACAAAGACCATCATGTGAAAGATCTACCTCATCCTCATTTACAGTGGGGAAAGGGTGATTAAATAAAGATTAAATAAGTGACTTGTTTAATGCAAATCTATGGAGGATTGTAATTTCATCAGTTCAAAATGCAGTACACCTCTGTGTCTACAGTCTTCTCAATTGATGAATACTATGAGCTGACTAATAAAGATGGAGGAAATGGAGAAAAAAACCATAAAAATTCACTCTTTAAGATCTCCACTGACTAAATATAAGTATAACCATCACTCTGCAGTTGAGTAAATAAGGTTGTTACCCAGGATGGGCCTACTCTTGCAATTTCAGTTAATACATTGGTATTTTATTCAGTATTAACTGGAGCACGGAGTATGGTATGTATATGTATGTCCTTAGTAGGTCCTGTTAGCTTGGCCAAACAACTTAGCATGCTTTCTGTTACAAAAGCGTTTTACACTGGGTTCACCCACACATAATGTCTAATTTTAAACTTCAGTTTGAAAGCTAGGTGCTTCACTAGTTGGCATGGCACTGCTAATATTCTTTGTGAAGCTGGACTAAGTTGACCACCTTAGAAAACTATTCTTACCTACATACAACACGTACATTTTAGATGCTCTCTAAAACTATAATCTAGATCTGAGCACTGAAGTATGTACAATGAAGAGGGCTGTTTGTCTGAATGGGTCTATCCAAAACAAAAGCATAAACGTGTATAAACCCATATGGTATTAGAACCTACATTTTTTGGGAAGCAATGAAGCACAGATATACAAAAATCTGTGAGTGTACAAAAGCACAAGGAAATGGCAAGATGCAACAGGGAAACCAAAAATGAACCAATGGGCAGAGAGTGTAAATATAAACCCCATGTTTGGAACGGGTGGACTGCTAAAAGTCTTTCCGGACTTGGAGACAATGAAGTCAAATAAGGGGATCACAAACGTCACAGTAAAGGTAGAGAACAACACTCACTTAAATAGATTTTTCAAGCCCTTTGGTTTTTATTTTTAGTGAAAGGCATTTGAGCTTCATTTGGATCCCTGTCTATACAACAGCTTGCAGAGAGACGCTACCTTTTCACACAAAGCCCTCCCTATGTGCTTCCTCCGCGCGAGTCCAGTGTCTGTATGGTCAGGAGTGGTCAAAGTGCTTGGCAGACAGCAAGAGCCTTGCAGGGGCCAGGAGCCCTCTCGCCACGGCTGACTGGCAGCACGGTGGTGGGCTTCTCCCCACGCTAGAGATGAGACAGTAAGTGGTGTCTTGGTGAGGGTCCAAAAGGGAAGTGATAGATAGCAAAACCTCCTGGTGCTGGGAACTGGTGAAGAGTATTCACTCACGTGTAAGTGCTTTTCATAGATTTCGTGTCACAGCTATGTTTGCTGCAATAAGGTTTAAGAAGATCTTAGCTAGCAAACAGCAGATTCGGTGAAGACATGGGTTCCCCTGAAGAAATGGTGAATGCTGGTGGCAAGGCAACCTCTCCAGTGATGTGTACCACGTAGAAGCTGTGGATTAGTGCCATGCTTCATAAAAGGGTCAGGAAGGGGCAGGAGCTGAAGGAAACAGATTTACAGCGTTTGGGTTGCTCCCTGCTTTGACAAGGGGCAGTGCGGTCTCAGCCGAGCCTGAAGCTCCTGAGCTCATTTTAGTTGCATGCAGTGCTTATCCAAGGAAAGAAGATTATGGTCCACAATCAGGCTGGGAAACAACGGTGGGTTTAAATTGCCTTTTTGTTCCATGGCCTCTTTGGTCTTCCCGATTTAGGAGGGTGGGCTAACTCTCCTGATGGACAGTTGATGAAAATCTCCTAATTACATATGTCCAATAAAGAGATGATATACCTGCATTGGCCAGGAAAATAATCCATGTAGTTTAAATTCAGGAAGAGGGTATCTTACCCTGTGCCCTTGTCCCTTCATTTTGTGCAGTGCCCAGAAGTGAGAGCACTCGTTGGTGTCCCTGTGCCCTGAAAATCCTCAGCAGTTGTAATGAGAGGATGACAATAGTCAGCGATAGCAAGAAACAACAGAAGTACAGAATCCAAATCACTGTACTTGTCGTGTTTCATTGGTAATATTTCACAGAATTAAGGCTTTTTTTTTGTCCTACAGGCTATAGACAGGGCACACACACATCCGTATATGGAATGGGAAAGATGGAGCTTATGTGGGATCTGATGGGTTCTGCTGAGGCAAAACATTACAGGGGCTCAAGTGCTAAAGCACGACTGTATCTATAGTCAGGCTTTCAAAAGAGAAATGCTTACCCGGCTGTATCTGTCAGCCTTCCAGCGCCCAGAGACTAGATGAAAAAAATGGATGAAGATATTTAAAAAAATCCCCTGAGACCATCTCCCGTATTTAATAAGGAAAAGCACCTTCTGTGCAGCCAATAAAAGTTGAGTCTCTCATGAAGATTTATACCATATTACACACTGAAATTCAATGTACAACGATACCCTTGTGTATGCCGTTGTCAGAATAATAATCTTTGTCTGTCTGATCAACTTATATTTTATGCCAACAACACAGCATTTAATATTACACAGTTTCAGAGGAAGAAAAAATATTTATTCATGCAACAACTTGCCCAGTAGCTTAAACAGACAAAGTGGAAAAAAAAATAGCTTGGAGTTTTTACATTAACTTATGATCCACAATACAGACTTCTATACAATTTTAGCAATTTTATGCAGCAATATAAACTATGATTCTTAATCTAGTTTGCGAAACTGTCTCACTATTTTATACTGTCATGAGGAATAGTACAGTTGGATATGACTGCTGAAGTTTGGGTTTGGCATTCTCCTGAAATGAGGAGACTAAAAATACAAATGCTAATCAACAGCTTTTTTCTATATTCTGCATTATCATATTCTGTGCTGTATTCTTAGGCTTTGCGTCTCAAAATATATATCAAGAAACAATTTTAGAGAAGACATACATGGACTCCCCCACAATTGAAGTACTCCTTGTCAGAAATCAGTATCTCTTCAGCAGAGAAAGTCTACCCACGATATAGGGCTCGTTCCAAATCACGCAATGCTCTGCCAGATGAGAAAGCTGAAGCAATATAGAAAAGCTCTGTTGTATGTAGATCCATTAAATCTATTCTTAGCAGCCTGTGCAGAAAACTGATGGACTTTGAATGATTTATTGTTACCTTTTTAAAGGCATCTACTTTTTACCTTATGTTATTTTTTCTTTATATAACAATACCTGACAAAAAAGAAACCTGGTGACACCCCCCCACTCCCCCTCCCCCAAACAAGCTGATGAAAAGATTGTATGTAGGATTGGGAAGAGAAATAAAAAAGGATGGTTAGAAATGTATCTGTACCCCAAGGTGCACACTCATAAAACAAACAAAACTGCACACTCATAAAAGAAAGGTGTACTACAATCTTTTAACAATAGTACCTAAACTTCACTTGAAGCGAAGCTTGCTATTGCAGAGGAAAAGGCAAATTCTTGTGAGAATGTAATAAAGTAGGTAGATTTCTTCACAGATGGTGGACTTCTCAAAACCTTCAAATCCTCTGGCTAGGCTGCACGCCTTTAGGGAAGCGTTGCCTGATAATCCACTGGTGACTACTGAAACTTTTCCAAATTATGTATTTGTTGCATCAAGGCACAATCGAAGTTGCTGCTTCCTCATAACAGGATGTGATATCACTGCCTAAAGCAAGTGGCTGATGCCAAAATACACAGGCGCACACACTCACACACACAGAGAGATAATGTCTACGTAGGAAGGAGTTACTGAAATTTGTTGGCAAGGGTTGGCTGTAGCTCCAACACACGGCAGACTCGGACATTTCTTCTGCAGCCGAAAAGAGGAAACAGCCATCGACTGTCATGTTAATTATCGTATCCTCCTATTTAGTTTTCTGTAGACTAGTTTATATATAAGAATTCATACACCAAGTCCATTCATATGAAATAAAATACACATGTTTATGGAAATAGATACCACATGACAGAAATGTGTATGAGAAAAACCACACCTACACTATAGGAGTAGAAAAAAGCTAAAGGAGGACACCGATTAAGTCCTGCTTTGTGATTTATAGGAATTTTTTTGCATAGCGCACGTTTGGAGTGCTTTGATCAGCTTAACTATTCTATATAAAAGCACATCAATGCTTAGACCCTACATTATATTGTCCCATGGGGGGGGGGAAAGTCAGTAACAAATGAGCTGGCCCCCAAAATAACTCAGACGTTCATGGATTGATAGTCTGAAACTATTCCAGAGAGGTGAGAAAAAGCAAAGGAAAATCAAAGCATCAGAAAACAGAAATGCCTAAAAGCATGAGAGGTCTTGCATAAGGCCAGCTTAACAAAGATCAGAGAAGTTGTGCTGTTTTACACCAGCTGAGGAGCTGGCCAGTATCCTTATGTTCTTGAAGCTCAGACTTTAGAAATATATTCAGTGAGTCATAGTCACTGTCTGAGAATTAGAAACGTAGATTGGGTTCAGAGTCCAAAAATGGATGTGATCTATTTTTATTGGCAAGGGAAAAAAATAGCTCCCTCCTTCCTTCACCAGAAATCTTCAAACCAGATCCACATGATATGAATAGAACACTTTTAACCTGGAGAGATTTTATTTGTAACTCAGACAAATGTACTTTTAAAATCTCTAAATGCTGAATAACACGCCAGATTAATTACTGTTACAATAGGATTATGACTGATAGTATTGTATACACACAAGATTTGAAGTTAAAATTAAAGAAGATTATAATTCTAATAAAAATTAGAGATTCTTCTTTGAAGAACAGATGTCATTATTCAACAGCTATCATTACCTAAATATGCTTTTGTTTAGTGGTTGCTTAGTTAAACTGATGATCTTAAAAAAATGCAGATTTTTTTGTTTCTGCTTAAAAAGTATTCTACACATTTTAATGATCTATTTAAAAGATTTCATACACTCCTATTAGCTTCCAAATATATTATGTGTAGTATACTGTAACACAAATGTCTACATGCTGCAAATGCATCGCACATGAACATTTGTGCTTGTCTAACCAGGCGCATTAAATTGAGCTACACAGATACGTGTCATGTATTCCCCTTGGATGGTTCAAGCATGCTGCAGCTATGGTAAAATATCACCTGCCACTATTGCTCCATGGTCCCAGTCCTACTCCTATGGAAGTGGAATACTTCATATTTAATAAATATAATCAAGGTTTGCTATAGATAGGGAAAAGCCTCAACAAACAAAGGCTGACGTTTGTTTGTATTTAGACATAGGCTTTGGGGTTCACATTATTTGTATTTATTAGTCTGTTAAATATATTTGTCATATATTTGAGGATGGTGAATCTCAAAACAGTCCAATTTTGCAGCTGGTGGAAAAGAAAATTCCATTATATGTCTCATACAGCTGCATCTTAGGTTAAAATTGTGTGAATAAAGTTTTCCTGAGAGATTCCTTTATCCACTGGGAAAAATGTGGAAGATACCCAAGCATATGTTAAATAGCCCAGCATTTCAGACCTCATACAGGGTCTTCTTTTATGATTTAATAAATTTCACCTATTTTTCTTTTCATAAAACAATTTGCTTATCCTAGCAGTGTATAATGAAGAACTAGTTACATAAAATAATGCTTAGATTTTATATTTAATGCAAAATGAAGTAGGTAAAAACAGTGACTTAAAATACTTTTGCAGAGCTTTTTTTGCTAGAAAACAAAACAGGTATCCCTGTTTCCTATTAATCTTTCTTGATGTATTCCATTCAGGGTAGCCAGCAAACTGATAAGATCTTTCCTTCAGATTTCAAAATTACTGAATCTGGAAATAGTTCTCATTTATCTCATGCACTGCTGAGAAAACAATCTCAAATCATTGGTTCTACTGATGAAACTTCCTTAGCAACACAAGGGCTCCAAAATTATTTTTCAAACCTTGTCAATGCTTCCTGTGAGGTTTCCGTCACTGTCAACATTGAGCACTTCGCAGATGAGGGCAAAAAAAACCCCAACCCAGAAAGCTGTGATAAATTAATAGAGGGTAAATTAACAGACTAAATGGAATTAATAGAAGCAGTGATAAATCTAATAGGGAAATTGCGTAACAATAGTCCAGTGAATAATATTTTAGATTTACCAAGTCTTTTATCATTTAGATGAGAATCTATAGGGAAATGACTGTGTCCCAATGGCGTTAAAAAAAGCAGGAAAACCGAGCACTTGCGCCTGTGCCTTTCTCTGCAGCACAGGACACTGCAGCAGGGGCTCTGCATGGAGACTGCCCCCCGGGCAACAACGCAGGAGGACCCTCACGCTCCTTTTACTGCAGAAGCTTTGGTGTTAGACTGGACACCCAGGTGGACAGGAGGCTGTGGCTCCTCTCCAGAGCAGGAACTTCCAGACCAGCAGAGAAGTCTGGAACTCTGCTGAAACCTAGATACTGGTCCCCCTGCCTTGCTGGCACTTTCAGATAGGACTTTTCAGCCATATTCTCTCACGGTATATTATGTTTAGGCCACGGTTTAAACCTTTACCATATTAGGTTTATATTGATTAAGTCTCAAGTGTACAGCTAGTCCCTTGAAGCTAGATTTCAGTATTTGCTGCTTGAGTCTGTAAAGTGTCAGCAGTGCAGGGATTTGGCTTTTAATGGAATTAGAATAGACTAGTTTATAGCTACTTTATTTCAGGTACCTCCAGTCTCAGGTTAGAGTGTGCTTTCTGCTGTGAAGATTTTTTTCTTCCCTGACACAAACGTTCACCCTCGTTCTCAAATTCACCAGTACTCATCTGACACTTCACAAGTTGCCAAATGTCTACTCAAACACTAAAAAACCCAGTTTCTGCCGAGTTCTAAACTAAGTGTTAGAGGATAGCGGAAAATTAGCGGTAGCATGTCTATCTAGGGCAGAGCAAAAGACACTGAACATTAACACTTCACTGACTGCTAAAAGCTGGCTGAGAAGTGTGCTAGTTATCTTCTGCAATGGTGCTCTTTGCTTTCCTCCTGTGTCCTGAGAAGCAGGCACTGATGCCAGGAGCATGCTAGGCAACAGAGAACACTGCTCCTGCCCTAACTCTTTAAAGAATATCTGGAGGCAAAGGAAAGGCATCCTCTGTCAGCCTGAGCTCCCTGTCGCAGGCAGGTTGGATTTCGTGGCAGATAGTGAAGGATGAAGGCAGCTCAGGCTTCCACCTTCCAAAGCGCTGGCTGACAGAGCCTCCCTCTGCTGTCCTGAGCTGTGTCCCTTGCTGCAGAGGTATACTCAGCTTCGTCAGGGAACTGCCCTAACTTTTTTTTTTCCCCCCCAAATTCCTCAGCTTTTTTTTTAAAGCTAGATTGATTCCTTATATGTTTTACAGAGTGACTGTCACACACAGCTGTGTTGCCCAAACTAAAGTGGGTATGTGCTGTAGGCACGCAGAAGTGGTCAGGAAGGAAAGGAAATCGCTGCTGATACTGCACGTGACAAACCATAATATTCTGAAACTATTTGCCTTCAAATTTAAATCTTCAACTACTTCTTGCCACCCTTCAGCCTAACAATAGCTTCTTAAACTTTTAATAGCTTAAGAACTCTTAAGAGTAACTCTTAAGAACAGCTTCTTAACCTCCTTCTAATTTAGCTGACTGCTCCTCTTTTGATCCAATCTGCACTGACTTCAGGCAGACTGTTTAAAGCCAAGGAGAATAGATCAATAAGAGAACAGAATGGCAGATGAGATTTCAAATGTCTAACACTAAAACATCTACTGCACAAGAACACTGTTTAGATATAAGCTGGAAACGTATGATACACAATGAAGTTAAATAGCATTATCATTATTTGATTCAAGATCTTTCTCTAAAAAGTGGTAAAAAAACTACCTGGCCTTCTCAGTGAAGAAAATGCAAAGTTCATATAGTTAATACATAGATACTAATTGATATGTATATCACTGAGTAGAGCAAATTCACTTTGCCTTCTTGCCCATCCCATCCAAGCATTATCGAAGGCAGTTCTGAGGAAACAGTCTGCACTGCTTTCACCTTCAAATACAAGATTAGGAATTTCAAATGAATCTATTGATGTGACAATAGAAACCTCTATCACTTCTTGGATGGCCTCCAGCAATGCAACACATGCTTTCAGCAGCTGGGAAACACCAGCAGATGCTAAATTCTGTAATGCATGTCCTCAGCAAAACAGGCTCAGTAGTATATTCAACCCGCCCTCCACTTTCCAATCTGGGTTTAAATAAGATCTGTATCAGATTCAAAGGTTTGTCCCTTATCTTCAGACTACTTCTTGGTGCGGGTCCATGACGCCAGGAATGTTGGTGTGATTGTCATCTCTGCTCCTCCGACACAGTGGCAGTTTAGCTTCTACTAAACAACTAAAAATTGGCTGTACTGAGCCAGGTCCAAGGGAACAAATGCCTTTAGGAACTGAAGAGCACCACGGACTGCACCATGCTATTCCAGGTTTACATTTCTTACGTATCACAGATAGACGTAACAATATGGATATTCATTAGACAAGATCCTGACACCCCCCCCAATCTAATTCAGAAATGAATCCTCTTCTTGAAACTTAAAGTTCAACTGCACAAGATCTCTCTGAATAAAGGACATAAGAAGAAATAATACACCAGAGGTGTTGTTCATATACCTGAGGATGCTGTGATAAGACCGTTTTACACGTAAGATAGAAGAATCTGCACAAAACAAAATGTACCTCAGAAAATACATACAATTCTGTTCTGCTAATGGCTCTTACAGATGGTTTTCAACTGACTTATTTGTCTCTGAATAGCTTTAACCAGGATCTCAAAAACCGTAGAGGTATAGAAGCTGTAGTTCAAATTAAGAACATATTTACTCGATAATAAATAAATTGATTTGTACAATAACTGTTTTAGTACAATAAGAGCTTTCAGGGGGTAGCAGTGAGATTGAGTTTGGGTCCATGCCACCTTTCAGTCACTTACATAATGATGAATGTGGCCTATTTGTTATACCGTAAATATACCATAATCACTATAATCAGCCTAATATGTGTTTTGGAACATGGCTAGACAAAGGAGTTCAGAGAGGCTAGTAGCCTTATATTGTACAAGCCTGTATTTTAAATACTCAGCCCAAGATCCCCATCTACTACAGGCTGAATGGCAGATAAAAAAGTCTTACAGAGGTATATAATCACCCGCTCTTGTAGCATATCAGCAGTCCCCATAAATGTCATCTAGTCACATGTATGAATGTCATAATATACTAAAAACATTAAAAAATTGTGTTACAGAATTGAGAGGTATAGAACATATCCAGAAAGACAAATTTATTGTGTGTATAGTCAGACTTAGGTAATTTAAACCTCTTGGAATAAAAGGAATATTGAAGAAAACCGGAAGAATGGGAGTGAACAAGTAGTTTAACAATCTTCCATCCTCCTCCTAAGTGCTTAGTAAATGCTATTTATTTATTTGAATGGTTATGATCTGTGGTATTGCTGCCACCAAAGAGACAAATACTTCCTCCCCATACATAATTTAACCAAAGAAACATGAGAAAGAATATGTGAAAGGTACAATTTAATATAAAAAAAATTGAAATGTGGAACCCTGGATATTATACTAGTCAAATATGTTTTTTAAACTTAGACCATTAAAAATGTTTCACATATAAAATAAGGGTTTCAGGCCACAAAGTAACTAATAGTTCCTGACATTAAGCAGGTTAGTTTGTTAGCTGACAACCAGAAAAATTAAATGCAAGAAAGTGAACAACGTTCAAAGGGATTCCTCAGCAAAGATAAGATACTATGTATTACAGATTTCAACCTTTAAATATTTGGTATATTTCTATATTACATAAACAATAACCCATACTCTAGCATTCTGTACTATAAATACATTGCATGAATTCAGATAAATGTTTTATATTGTTCCCTCCCTCATTTATACCTTTAAAAATGTGCAGCTATGATTTATGCTTTTGAGAATGGCATAATAGAATTTGACATTTTCCGGCTGAGGTGTGGCCTAGTTCCAGCTCCATGCTTCATTACATTGTACTCCCTTTGAGAGGATGAGAAGAGTAAAAATAGCCAGGTTGTTAAAAATGTAAAAAGGCATAAATGATTTCTCACCAGATGTCCTCTTCGATTGTCATTTTCATAAAATTATGGTTGTTAAACTTTTGCTTACCATAAACCACTAGAAATCAATATATGCCATGAACCACGTATCTAGAGGGATTGTTCCCACCTCACTAGCATCCTCTCTTCTTTGGATTCTCCCATAATTTAAATGAAAGAGAACTCTTCTTATTTAAAATAGTACCAAAATTTAGTATTAATGTGAAGAAAACTAACAAATGCAGGCCAGGTAGTAGAAGTCTGAACACCGACGCGTGTACACATTTAGAGGCATTAAGAAAAAGAGTATTTAAACCTGCAAGTTATTTTCTTCCTTTTTCAAAAAAGATGGCTCAACTACCCACGTTCCACTCCTTTTGATAACCCACGTTTCAGACACCAGAAGCTTTCATTAGGCTTCTTTATTAGGATCAGCTACAGTGCGTTCCTGCTCCCTGGGAAGCTGTTCTTGAGCAGCTTCTCCCACCCGTGTGTGGTGCAGGAGCCAGTAAGCGAGGGCAGCATATTGCAGCCACCAGAGCGAGAGCCAAGGGGACGAGCCTGCTCCCGGCAGCGAGCTTGGGCCATGCCCACCCGCTGGGTCCGTATCCCCTTCCCTGCTCGAGGCTCCCCGCATACGCAGCTGCAGAGGCCAGTGGCTACCTGGCCCGCAAGGCACTTGCACACCAACACACCTGCTCCGCTCCGTGCTTCCCCGTGGCTCTCAGCAGGTACCGCTGTCCCTCCCCAGCTGACACGTTCATGGGACACATCGGGGGACTGCCCGGCCCGTGCCCGCACACCTTATGGCTGTGGCACTATGCACTATATATAGTGGCATGTACCATCATAGCATGCCTTTAACCAGAACCAGGTTATAAGGGTTATAAACACCAAATGCAATCTGTGAGTTAAAAAAGTAAGAAGTTTAATAACTTTTAACATACTATCTTTTTGGCAAGGAGCAAATGAGAGTGTAAGCAACACACAAAATGTGCTTTCCTTATCCCGCTGGGCAGATTCAGGATGTTTTTATCTTGACATCAAAGCAGCTGGTTTTGGCACTTTCTCTACTTTCAACCGTATTGAAGTGTAACAAAGGTAACAGAAATGCCTCACAATTCATTCAAATCTGTTTTGCTGAATGCTGTACCAAACTATAATGTTCAAGTATCAAACCTATTTTATGGCTCTTCTCTCACTGTAAGATGAATGTAAAATAATTGTTTGAAAATAAAAATGGGAATTATGCCACTTGCAACTGTAAGGGCTCCTGCACATGGGTTGACCTGCTTGCTGAATGTCATAGGAAGTTTGGGATGAAGATTTCTGCTGTCTGAAGAAAAAGCGCAGTTCTTTGGTCACCAAAGTTGTTACAAACAAGATAGCCAAGAAGAAAGATTTGTCAGCTTCCCTCTGAATGGCAAGAGGTTGAATAGATTACTCAATATTTGTCAGACTTGAGGTGATTGCCTGTCACTACATAAGGAAGTAAATAGTATTGACAGCTTTATAAGATCAAAATTCAAAGCCTGCAAGGATATGTAACTGCATCACACAGTACATTGCAAAGACCTTCTGTTTTTCTGTTGGGCTCAACTGTGAAGAGTAGAAAGAGTGCAGACAACGGCACGTGAGTGCCAGAGGATGATCCCTGCTGTGTAGTTATGCCCATGTTCTCCAATCACACTACCTAGCCCTGCCAGAACACCTTAATGATGCGCTCAACAGCTACTGGTGATATCCTAAGTAAATCTCTGCTATGCTGTATTGACATAACAGCTCGTTCTGAGCCAGTTTGGACATTTAACATGAAACTGTATACCTGTATAAAGACGTGACCTAAAAAGCTTAAAAAAATAAATTATATTACTTTTTTTTATTGTTATTTTCCCTGCACATCCTCATTCATCCTCAGAAAATCTCTGAGAAGCTGACATTTATGGATAATCCCTTGTGTAATACTGTTCTTAGCTTCTCCAGGCCAGGGTGGAAGCAGCTATAGGAGAAAAGCACAGGGAGCCTGGATCTCCTTTGAAATCGGTGACCCTATTACTAATAGCCATGGTTTCTGAATGGAAAGGGCATCTGATCTGCTACAAATGCAGAGGGGTGAAAAGCAGAATAATAGGAAGGGTCAGAAAACACTTGATTAAGTAATCTGGTAAATCTGGGCCTGAATGTGAAGAGAAGCAGGAATAAATACAGAAAGAATCAGCACATGAATGGAAAGGGAAAGCAGGAATTGAAGGGGTAAACTGGGCTCCAGTTAGAGAAAGAGGAGAGGGTGGAGCTTGTTTGATTAAAATAAAAGAGGACTGGTGTCAGGTGAGGGCTTGGAGCTACTCAGCTGAATGGGAACCTGATCTGATTAGTGGACTTGTTAGAGAGTGGCTTACAGACTGGCAGAAGAGGCAGCACAGGATGTCTTGTAAGTAAAGCTGGGGTAGAAGCGTGCTGTAGATGAAGCAAATCAGACTGGTGAAGGAAGCAACAAAAAGAGATGGCAGAGAGCAGGGAGGAAACCAGGACTCACCCAGACCAGTGGAATAAGCACCATCAGCTAGGTGTGGTTCCTCTGGCTGCAGTGTTGGTTTCATTTCCCTCTAGAATGGGAAGGCATACTTTTACTGCTGGTTTTTCTAATAGCTCTTCAAAAAAGGTCTCTAGCAGAGTTAAACATCCAAGCGTGTTGGAGAAGCATGTGGTGATGATATGTAACGTAACATTCTAAATTCATACAGGAGGAATATCATGCATGTACATAGATAGGTCTATGGAGGAAAAGAAAACAACATATAGAAGACACTTGGTAAAGTAGAGAAGTTGTTATTACCATCTCAGTTGGTTTTGGAACCTGAAGACGTCATTGTAGATTGTTTCTATACTAAAATAAATTAAATTTGTTTAGACAATGAGCATGCACAAACACTGCAGCAGGACAACTATTCACCAATATGATATTGTCTGAGCTGATTCAGTGTAAGCAATTCTATTTTCATTTAAATAAATATGCATTTGGTAACTGTGCTTTACAGTAGTGTATCTGACTACTCAAGTACTTCCAACAACTGGACAGTTATAGTATCTGCCTTGATATTTTCTTACAGTAACAGTATCAGCTATGAGATCTACTGAGAACATCGAGAGTAGTGTTGCTTTTTTGTGGTGTCTTTTTTTTTTAAATTTACAGTTATGCACATACAGAATAGACTAGTAATACACCATCATCTACTACAAATGTGGACAATACAGTCTATTGTATCAACAGTGGGCTGAAAAATACTAGCGGCTAAGAAATGGCCTGCAAACTCAACTATAGCCAAGAAACAGGTAACTTAGTCGTTGACCACTGTAGTTCTCATTATTAAATTACATCTGAAAAAAAAAAAAGTGAAGCATATTTAAGTCTACTCAGCAGAGGAATGCAGCTAATAGTAAAATATTTGTCTTCATCCCCTGCCTTTTACCTAGAGATTTGGAAGTTTCAAAAATACGGATGCTTTTATATTACATCTGAAATAGGCTTCAGCATGGACTTCCTCTAAGTATGGAGGTCAATGGAACAATTCAGATCTTTCTGCTAATATCATGATCTTTGTTAAACTAATGATTGTAAACATTGGTAAGGAATTTCTCTCTTCAGGATAACACAGTCAGAGATAGGATCATTTGCTAGATTCTTAGAAAATGGTGCAAACTAATTGCAGGCTCATAAACTTTCAAAATACAAATACTAAATCATAAGAATATCCATAGCTTGACAGTCTTTGCACCGGCAGTGTGCAGTATTATTCTGCTTGCTTTAGAAAGAGAGACTACTTATGTTACCTTATCACATTAGTGAGTCTCTTAATTAAAACTGTATCTGTGTTATCATCTAACCTTCATTTCAAGTCATTAGCATGACTAAAATGACCTGTAAGATTTTAAATACAATATCATAAGCAATGATTTCAGGGACAAAATATCTATGTCTTTAGAATTGTTTATTAACGTAAAAGCAAAAAATAATTAATTGTTTAGTTCTGTCAAAATAAACCTTAATTCCCTGAAGGTTTCTTTCCAACAACAAACGCAGAACCCACCTACCTGCTTTTAACTGATGAGAGCCTTCATTACAGAGACAAAGCAAAGTATAAATGCAAACCAAAATACATGCCACAAATCTTGCTTTGGAAAGTATTACTGAAAAAAATCATGCTCTGAAAAGGGAATTAAAGACTTCCTGGGAATGGCAGAGACCTCAGTAAAGATATTATAATGTGGCATTTGATGTTCTAGAGGGATTTCAACAAGTTTTGCATGGTCAAATTCCATTAATAAGTTGGCTTTCTTCCAAGGCTGTGTGTGTCCCTCTCATCTGCCATAGTGCCCTAACTGTAAGGAAACCTCACCTCACCTGCTCAGTCACATCTTAGCAATTTTAATTGCTTTTTCTTGCTCGTTACAGTACCAAACAGGCTTAGAAAAATCCTAGTATCTTATAATGCAAATTATGTGGGTTATGAGTAGAACAGTAACAATTTTGGTGGTGCTGTAAGAGGATTACAGAGCGTATCGGTGGGGAAATGCCATGTGGATGGATATTAATGATGATGTGAGGGGGAATAAGAGAGAATCAATGGAACTGGTTTTTGCAAGTAACTATTCAGGGAGAACCACTATTGCAAGTATTGTCACTAAAGTGTTCTGTAATGGATGGGTTTTACTCTCGAGCTACGCTAACGTTTGAATTATAAATACATATTTACTGTTCCTTTCATTTTGCAAAGCTTGAGTATGTGCAGACTTAGATTACAGCACATTCTGAGCAAGTCTGACTCACAGTTTTTAGCAGATGACCTTTAATTAGTGGGAAGATATTCTATCCATATCATATTCGTTCACTTGTCTTACTGGGCATTAGATGGCTGCTGTGAAGCATAAAGGATTTTTTTTTGTCCTAATCCCTGTGATGTGACATGATTAATGAGATGAAATTCCCATTTGGAGTTTCCTACCAATCAATAGGCAGATGGGCAGTAGTGGATGTCGAACAAGACAGCAGGAGTTGCTTAAGCTCTTGCTACTTTCATAGAGAAAAAATATTTAGAGACATAATTTAAAGGAACAGATAATATCCGTTTTTCACATTTCTCTCCTCCTTCAGTAATTGTTTCTTTGCTTTTAAAATACACAGAAAGGCAAAAATGTTACCGTATGTATACATACCATATTCAGTTAAAATAAATATGTTTGAAAATCTTACGGATGTCACTTATGCTGAGTGGGTACACTGCATTGGTATTGAAAAACCGTTTGCAAAACAGTGAGTCTGATTTTTCTCCACATCCATATGGATATAAACAAACAGATACATCTGAGAAGCCAACAGAATTACAAGACATTAGAATAAAGCCAATGTGAATATAAAATTAAGCCACTGGTTTTTAGTTTTTTTTTTTAATACGCCAGTGAAAAATCAAAGACATTTGGCATATCTTACAGAACATACCCTTTTTCAGGAACTTCAGCATCCCACTCCCTGACCCCATAGTCTTTGATACCTGGTAATCGACACGTAAAATGAAAAAAAGGAATAATCTTTTATAGGTTATTCCCAGCTGTGAAAAATTTTGAATCAAGATCAAAAATCATGTGATTTTAAGATTTTAAGTCTTTACAGTTTAAGTCTTTACGGCTTAAGTCTTCTCTTTCTTGCTAGTAAAATTAATTTATAAGTATGGGTAACTTATTTTAATAAATTATATTTTATAATTTTACCTTTGTATGTCTCAAGATTAAAAAAAAAAAGAGCCAAATACCTAAAATGAAATGATAAACCAAAAGGCAAAATATGGCAGACTGGTGGATCTTTGCCAACCAGATTAAACCTGAGGAAATAATGCAAGTTTCCAAACAGTAGTAGCAACAGGTTTCAGGAGACTTCTTTCATAGCCCTCACGTTGATGTTTTTTTTCTTCTGCCTGATAGTTTTCTGCTTCTTTTAAACAGGAGTATTAATATTTAGTTATTTTGTATGTGTAAATTATTTATCTTATATTTCCTCCTCATTGCCTTGCTCTCCCTCCCTCTCTTTCACAGACAAAGATGCACACAGAGTAAAATTCATAACACACTCTTCCTAATGAACAAACTCCCACCGAGCACCAAAGTGCTTAATGATGCTCAGCAGGCAGAGTTCTGCAGTTCCCCTATGTGAGCCAATATATAATCACACCACAAGTTAAAATAATATTTAGGTTGCCAAGAGAAACTCTGGAAATGTAAGACATGCTAGATTTAAATTTTTCCAAACTTTAATTCTGTTCCTTTGTGTGTTCATCCAATGTCATTGGGAAAAAAAAAAAAGGGGACACTGGGTAAAGTATACGTGATCATGAAATTAAAATCTCTTTGCAAGACAGCTAAAGTAAATTTAGGCAAACTGCTTTAAATCAGCCTTCAGTAGTTTGCAATCTACTCTGTTTCAAACAGTTTTATATACTTAGTACACACTACATATATTTATCTCATCTTCTTTTCCTTAGTAATGTCTATAGATCAGATTCTGCAATTAATCAGCTCTGTATATATAATCCCACCTACAATGGAGTTTACCATTATTAAAAAAAGCTTTTTGAAATGGTCCTTTGTTAGGGGGTTCTTAAATTAGAACTGGCACTGAGAAAACTAGCTATCATTGTCCATTTACAAGTACTTTCTAGGGCTGCTATTCAAACATATATCAATTTATCCTTGGAAGAATAAAGCAAGAAGACCCTTAGACCGGGTGGTGGTAGGCCACAGCTTGTTCCTATCTGCTGGAAAGTTATGAAGATTTAGTTAACACAGGTGAGACACTGCAGGTCCCCCTTATGTCCTCAGGCAACTGGGGTTCTTGCCGTTCTTCCCTGGGTGGAGGTAGTTGGTGAACAGGTAAATGTGCGCACTGTCCTGGATTTTTCTCAGATCCATATCCTTGCGTTCCCTCACTGTGAGGGATCCTGGAACAGTTTATTTTTTTGCAGGAGAAATTTCTGTATACAGGTGTGGTCTGAAGTAAGCTACGGATTTAGGATACAAAAGGGATTCACAACCCGGTCTCCACCAGCAGTCGGTGAGACACCGCATGGCTGGCGCACCCAGGTTCTCACAATGATCACAGCTGGTGTCCAGCAACCAGAAGCGGTTTAGAGATGGGGATGCTCAATAACTTGATGAATCTGCAAGAAAATGGCAAAGGCCAGGAGGAGAAGAATCAAGAGTCCTGTATTGATTTGGCAAAAGTCCCGTCAACTGAGACCAATCTCTGTCACTGCTATGGTCCCGTGCCAGTGATTATTTTCCTTATGTGGAAAACCAAGGGCACATTTGTAGCTACATTTATTTAAAGGAAAATACGTAGGACTATTACGTGGCTCCTGTGTTCATAACATAGCACCTTTTCCTCATCTGTTCAGTGATGCTCCTAAAAGGCAGGCATGGAACATGTCCCATTTGGACTGTGTCGTTAAAGCAGACGGATGAGTATGACACGTAAGAACAGCTATGGACAGGGGTAGATTATGAATGGGGCAGCAGAACGTGCATGCTTACAGCTACATACATGTACATATAGCAAAGGAACTGATACTTTGTTAGGTGGTTTAAGAGATTATTGGATTAGATGGCAGACAAGCAATGAATAAGACATTTTAAGAGATTTAGTTGTATAGTACATCGCACCCCGCTGTAAGGTCCCTTGAAATCAGACAGCCAAGAGTAGTATTTTCAATTTTTTCTTTGAAGTCTTATGTCACGCTCAGGGCTTTCTTCATGCAAAGACAATAGTCATTAGTGTGTCTGTTTAGCAAAACAATTAAGCATACTAAAACAACGTACTTAAATGTTTTATTTATTTATGGTAAGACTCACTTATATGCATGACCACTTACTCTGATTTTTTTTTTTCTTTGGATTCTGGTGCAATGCACAGTTGCAAATTGTTTTACGCATTTCTATTCTCTAGATTCGTGACCATGTGTGAGTATGCAGCAAGTTCTGTTGAGAAAGTTCACACTACGAATGTCTTACCACTTTCTGAGCGTTAGTGATTTTTTCTCCTGCTCTAAAAATTAAATCATTCAACTAAATGTTGCAAGTTTTCTTCATTTCACATTGATTTAGTTAAAACACTGCAAGAACCACACAACTGAAAAGCTGGATATAGTAGGCAAGGATGCTTTTTTGTTTCCCCAAGGGATGACATATTCAAGTATATTTTGGGGGTCTGATTTCCTAAAAGGCTAAATTCAGGAAATACTGGGATTTCAGTCGCCTTTTTGTATTTGACCAGAGTCTGAAGTTGGCTGGGTTCCCAGAGCCAACAAATGCTTCTACTGCATTGACCACCCAACCTCCTAAAATGCTTCATTAAAGACCAATGCTTATTATTTATCCAGTGCTCATTCTTTGTGTAGCCTACAATTTTCACTGTGGTAAAGCATGCAAGCTTTATCACAAATAAACACATCTTTTGTGTATTATTTTGTCTACTGATTTTTTTTTTTTCTTTATTTGGGGAACTCGGGTTCTGTCCTCCTTCTCCTGTTTCATGATCATAGCAACACTTAGAATGTAAGGCATAGTTTCCCCACTACTGATTATGTAATAGGCAATGCTGATATAATTCTCATCATAATGTAGTTGTTCAGTACTCATCTGTGACGACACCTTGCAAATACCTTTGAGAAATTCTACAAGCCTATCTGTACTACACAGATTATTTCACTTAAGTGAGGAGGAAGGGTTTTAGGCTTGTTCCAACGCCATAGATTTGGACCATAATGACTGAATAAACAAATGGTTTGGAAAGTGAAGTTCATAATTATCC
Organism: Pygoscelis adeliae; assembly: GCF_000699105.1. Taxonomy (NCBI): domain Eukaryota; kingdom Metazoa; phylum Chordata; class Aves; order Sphenisciformes; family Spheniscidae; genus Pygoscelis; species Pygoscelis adeliae. The sequence continues at coordinate 2,329,229 of NW_008825073.1, read as the reverse complement.
TATTGATAATTATACATATAAAAATATATTTCTGTGTGGTACATGGATTTGTTGGGAATGGGAGTCCATTCTTAGCTTAAAGAAGTGCTCTGGAAGTATGTGAAGCTGAAAAGCCCAAGTTTGAAAATTAGCAACAATGTCTCAGGTTAAGACAAATATTTATTGCAAACTTCTTTTGAGAAATGGGAACAGTCTAAGCCATGTCTCCTAGATTTTTTTTTTTTCCACCACAAAAAGTGAAATACTAAATATGTTAAGGTATTTCAGTAGGTAATATGAGTATTTTTGCTATGCAAAAATATTTAGAGAGATAAAGATTCTGGTTTTCAAAAGGAAACGGAAGCTAGTTGCTTGAAAGAAACTTGTATTTATAAACATAAACTTCTACTGTTATAAGGGAAAATGAAGGTAGTTGTAAAGGGAAAAACGGGCAATTGCTCTTAACTTCTGCATCATTAACACTTATGCTGTGTGGAAGAAACAATAAATAAGGTTTTGTTTTGAAGAAGCTACTTACAAGCTGGCAATTAGAGCTACTGCCTCAGGCTCCTGAAGAAAAAAAACTTTCAAGTGCCAAACTCAGCTGAGGTGGTTGTGTTAAATACACGGCAAGTAGAAGGTATTTCACAGGCAGAAACATGCTTGCTTTGCCCCTGCTTAGCTAGATGACTAAAAAACCTCTGAACATTTTTAATACGATGCTGAACTGACTTAATACAGCCTTTTAAAAGCCAGGGTACATTAGCTTGGGCCCAGTGTTACCACTGAGGTTCAGCATGTACTGGCCGTGCTCATGTTGCTCTGCTTAGCTTGGAGCATGGGCAGAGCAAGACTCCTTCTGCCAACGAAATCATATGCAGACATGCTGATAGCCCGAGTGTGGTATGAACTGCTACTATGGCTCTGCTTGCAGAGAGATGCAGGCAGCCTATCTGCTCCACAAAGGGCATGCTTGCCCTGACACCTGTGATATGAAAAGTTGAAATATCCGTGTTTTTCTCAGCTTTTTGGATTGAGCCTATCTTTATACCTCAGGAGTGTCAAAGAGCATGTGGGACATACAATACTTGCAAAAAAGAGTTCTTTTAGCAATAATTTTACCTTGTTGTGAAGAAACAATAGCTTGTCTGTTCTCATTGACTAGCCAAGACCCCTCGGTGGGGGGGAAAAAGAAAAGGAACTCTCTCTACAGTGACTTTTTAGGAGGAATTGTCATTAGCTGCCTTCAAAATCACAAGAATCCACCTCTGTTCTCTCATATGCCTATATAAAGCTACAGGCATTCCCCAACTGTGGTTTATTGTCCAATAGTCCTTCTGCCAGATGGCTCTGAAGCAAAGTCCACTGACCACTGCTTTGACTGGGTTTGAATCATACAACCTGAATTATCAGGAAAACTAAGGAAAAGGGCTCACATTCAACCACTCATCAGTGAGCAATAAAGAAAAAAGTAGAAAGTTCCCACTACATTCCAGGAAAGATATACTTATATATGGTCTGTATGTTAAATATATATTACATTTGAGTAAACTTGGATTTTGTTTTTATTTTATAAGCCTTTCTGTTTATAATACTGTGAGTGTATCAGTTTTCACATATCTTCCACAGGGGCACTGAAATACAAGTTTTTAAAAAATAGCCAACTGAAGAGATAGTCCTACTGCATGTTTAGACATTGTCATGGTTTAACCTCAGTTGGCAACTGAGCACCACACAGCTGCTCGCTCACTCTCCCCCCCCCCCT
>NW_008825073.1:2288130-2327224 GCF_000699105.1 Pygoscelis adeliae | reverse complement strand
TTTGGGGCAGCTGTCCTGGCTGTGCCCCCTCCCGGCTTCTTGTGCACCTCCAGCCTGCTCAGTCAGTAGAGCACGGGAAGCTGAAAAGTCCTTGACTAGTGTAAGCACTGCTCAGCAACAACTTAAACATCGGTGAGTTATCAACACTATTCTCCTCCTAAATCCAAAACACAGCACTGTACCAGCTGCTAGGAAGGAAATTAACTCTATCCCTGCCAAAACCAGGACAGACATACAAATAGATGTCTTGATTTTCAAGTGCATGAAACATCCTTTGGCTCCCAATATAATAAAAGCAAGTTATCAGTTGCTTTTAAAGCATTTTATCAATGCTTTTAAAAATCAGATGGTCTTCAGGTATTGAACAGATCAGCAAAGCAGTTGATGTGGAAATTCTTTTAAATTCAAAAAACCCGTGTCGCTATTCTGCTAAAAAGAAAGACATTTAAGATTTGCTTGCATTAGTCTCTTCTTACTCAAATATAGAACAGTCTACTTTAGACATCTAGTACTTCTCCTCCAAGTAGAGGCTTGACTGGAAGCCATAAAAAACCCCATCCCATTTCCTTTTTTTAACTTTTAGCCATTGAAGATCTGAAGAACCAATAAGTCTCCCAGCTAAGAACACCCCTCATTCCTTTAAAATGCAAGTTAATACATTGGGCTTTATATTCCTCAACAAAAAACCCCTTCCTTTGAAAAATTAGAAAAAGCCCTACTTAAGAATGTCCATGACTTGGGAAACAGGAAAAGCTATAGTGTATCAAAACCAGGCAACTGCAAAAGTTGAAATTGTGCAAATCCAGCCAATTTCCCACCAGGCCTGCACATGCAGAGTTGCTAAAGCTCATTACAATGTAGCATAAATGGAGGTCTAATTAACATAAGAAACTGATCCAAAAGAAAATCCCATCAACATACGTGAAAACGAACCTGATGTGTTTGAAATTCAGCCAACTACAAATTAATTCAACATAGATTACATATACAGGGAGAAAGAGACTCCAGCAGAGTAACTGGCATTGTATTGCTATACATGCCAGAAAGATTCCCTCTTACCCTGTATCCCCTCCCACTCACTAAGATGAATTATATTTGTGCACCATATGTTCCAGCAAGAAACGGAGCTGTGGTCAACCTCTTATTCTTGATCATTGTAATTTCTTCATAAATTAATTTGTGTTATACCTCTTTCCCCTTTCTAGACTGCTGATTCTGGGCCAAAGACAACTATATAAGACTGAGGGATCTTATCACTGGACCCCTAAACTGTCATTTACAGTTGCTGATGGCCTCGATGGTGGCATCCAGGCTGGTGCCACAGCAGTGTATGTGGCACTATGGGAATACCGGTGTGGCAGTAAGGAAGGCTTTAAAGATGCCTGAACTGTGTCTAAAATTAGAATAGCCTGAGAAAAGCCCTGCGTTGGTGTGGCTATAGACTCCAGTATCCAAACGTTTTACTGTAAGCGTTGCTCTGTGCTATGGAGCTAACAGCAGAGGTAAGAGCAGATAGAAGAGCTGACTACAGGTATGTATACAAACTCTTACCATGCATGCGATGGCCAACTGTGTGAAGGATGTTCTGACATAATCCTGATGAAAGCAATTTTGTCTGCTGCTCCAAACTCACAATACTATGTTGAAACAAACCTCCTAGGGTTTGTTTCTATGAAGTTTATGTGGAATAAAGTAAGGTGTGAATTCACAGAGCTCCAGTTATCCTACAGAATTACTGCCCAGGACTACCTTGACACAAACACTCTTACCACATGATAAGTGTTCATATGAGCAATTAGTGTAGAAAATTCACACCGTAGCCACTGACAGATTTGTTAAGCCAAAGGCTTTCAGAAACATCATTTCATCTGCCAAGTACAACCAGGTGCAGAGTACTCAATCATACTAGTTAGAGTACAGTGCAAGTACCCGAGCCATATAATTTGAACAAAGTAACTTTGGAAATCCTGTTCCTACTCAGCCTGCTGCTGTGTGACTGAGCAGCAGATATTTGTGTCTTCATGCTGGAGGAAGAACCATTTTTCTTCTCTTTATTGCTATGGTACCTAGATTTCAAATTATCTGAAATACTGTCTTAGTTAAGTTCATATTGCTCTGCCCTTCAGGTCATAGCTGATGCCAGGGCCAGAATATCCTCTAAAACACTGGCAGATGTTTGTTTGAGTGGACTTTTATAGGTCTGAAGCCTCATTAGTTGTTTTCATGACCCGAATACTAATTTAGCAGGGTGATTCTTAGGCTCTGGATCTGAATACTCAGGAAATTCTGATGAATTTCACTCCATGGGTACTAGTTATCATTATTTAGAAAAATATGGATTAATTTAATAAATACCTTTTATGCCAAATAATAAACATTCTGTTTGAGTATAGCATATGATTAATGAAATCGCTATAATAAAGCTAAGTATTTTAAGTCAAGATGTCCCAGTAAAAAATAAATTGTTGGGTCAAGTGGCAAAGGAAAGATATTTGGGATTGGTAACACCTCATTAAAAAACATTTCAACTGCCCTAAGGCAAGATGTTAATACACAGTAATTGTCTACCCAGAGTGAATCTTTTTCCAGTTACATGAATTATGCAAAGTAACTATTTAAATATGCTTGTTTATATCTTTAGCAGATTCACTATCGCTTCAAAATTAAAGACTAATATTTAATGTTTTATGCTACTATCAGAAGTTCACAAATAGGAGAGAGAAGAATAAAAACACTTTCCTCTTCAAGTAAAAACTTCCCTTGCAGAAAACAAAGTAAGAAAATAATTTAATTAGGATATCTGTGAATCCCAAGGAATTAGTACTGCTGCTACGTCTGCATTCGTCTTGTTGCTCCAATAAAACTGTAAACAAATAATAGGACACCAGTAATAGTAATTTAAACAGCGTGAGTGATGTCTATCGCTGTACCACAGAAAATTACAAAATGTTTTCCAATTGCCTCTGTAAAGTTTTGTGTGTGTTCAGCATTTTAACGAAGAATATCAGTAAGTAGTGGAAAAAAAGTGGCTTTTAATGTAGTTTAGCTCAAATTCTGATAAATCTCAAGTACCCTCACAATCAGAAGACAATCTCCCTCTTCAATCTGCCTGTAGAAAAAGAAATCATGCAGCACTATCCTCAACAATAAATAAATGATGACAATGTTGCTTTCATTGCTGCTACACAGTGCATTCAATCTTCTATTAAATGTTGATTGGCTCAATCCTACAAGCATTCTGTACTCTACTGTGCCGATCCCCAATCCCAGGGAGCAAAAAAGCTCCAGAAGCTGAACCTGAGGTTTCCTGAAGGCACTAATACAAGTATAAAAATGATGTTGGATTCCTTTGGAAAAAAAGCAACTTCCCAAGGCGGGCTTGACTTGGTTGTATCAGGATTCCAGAACACTGAAGGAATGATTAGGAAGAAAAAACAACTGATTGCTGTATCAGAGTGAGAAAACTTCAGTAAGAGTCCTACTGAATAGTTAGTGAGGTTCCTAACAATGACAGCATACATATTCTCAAAAAACCTGTAGAGTTTTCCAAGTTAGAGATAAGATGCAAAACTTGGGATATCTGCAACATTACAGTATGTGATAATGCTTTTAATACACAGCACGCTGGGCATACTTGTAATATCAAAGAAAACAGTATGATTTTCTTAATAAAGTGATTTTGTTTAGATTTAAGTAAGCATATTTATTATGATGCATTGTGTTCATTTTATTGTGATTCTCAGCCTTTCATGTTTTAAAAATCAGTAATGGAGTTATACTGACATCTGCAAAAAAATTTAGCAACCGTGCGGACAAAAGACATACAAAACACAGCACCAAAATATAATCTCAGAGGTGCAATGGGATTCAAATTCGCAAATAGAGCAGAACAGTTATAACAAAATTAAACTAAGCCAGACAAGACTTAAATGTTTCATCATAAAGAGATATTCTGTAGGAGTAAACCTTGTGACAGATTTATCCATCTCGAAATAATATTTTGATCATATGTTTCAGACTCGGAATGGCTGGAAAAAGGAAGTTTGCATTTCTGCTTGGATTACTGTTTTATAAACCATTACCCAAGTTTTTGGAAAAGCTGGAGTTCCTGGCACTATTTCCTAAAATTGATACTTCACAAGATGTTTTATGAAAGTAGATGTCTTGATATGCACTTAACGTTGAAATAAGTAGTTTACAGCTTGGGCCAAGAAAATTTGTATCTCTGTTATTTAAAATAATTTTTTACAAAAATACTTTTGGCTGCAACCACTTGATCAATGATATACAATTTGCGTATTCTAATACTGACTGTAAGCTGAAAACAAGGCTTAATGTAGTGCTCCAGAATATTACTGTCATATATTATTTGTTATTCATGCCTAGTAGTTAGTCAATATTACTTTCTTGTGTGTCCGCTCTACTGTAAATAGCTCAAAGACATGATCTGTTTTGCAATCTAGAATAAATATTCTGTTTCAGCTGAACAAGAACGTGTTACCACTGGATTGAGTTTTTCCATTAGCAAGAGACATAGTGGGTGACAAATACTAGCTCAAAGGCTTGTCATTCCCCAAAGCAGCCCACTCTTCTGAATTAAGTGAAATTTCCTGCTCATTTCTGGTAGTCTATCCTGAAAGGTTTGTATTAATTAGCATACAAATATAATTTAACTAACTGCAAATTGTCTCAGTAAAGAACCTTTTACGTTCAGGAAAGACAATTTCCTCTAGTAACCACATGATCCTATTGACTTGTATGGGTCCTATAACAATAAGCCACACAGGGCATGAATCCATAGTGTGGTATGTGGGGAATTTAAATCTCTGTTGTATTAGTGAACAAGCTGCTCTTTTAATTAGACTTCTTAAGCTATCTATTTCACTGTCTATATTCTGAATTTATGATCTAATCAAATCAGGATAGGAAAACTAATAGGAGAAGAAACCAGGAATTTTCTTCTAGTAAGAAGAGTAACGAGACTGATCGGAATCCACAAAAATGATGGGTTAAGGACGTTACCACAAAGGACAGCAGAGAATAAGGGAGAAATACACAGCCAAAGAGGACACTTGCCTCACCTCTAATGTGTTGTCTCTCCACTTTTTAATTTAGATGTGTCAAGATGCTGCTTTACGTAAGTGGAGTTTTTGACCTGTGCTCCACTAAAACTACAAGGGATTACAAGGGAACCCTAAGCTCAACCAGTAGATTCTCTGGTGTCGTGAATCACAGTATCAATCTGCTGCTTAAGTTACTGCTTCCAAAACAGACGAACAATGAAACACAATTCCATGTTTTATTGTACAAAGGTCCTCCCTACTATTTATTTTCAGTGTCTTACTGGACAGCCACCTATAATTGAAGGTTTCCAAGCAGAAGTTGAAAGGAATAGCAAGTTGCTACTGTTTCTTGCTTTTCTGTCTGACTGTCACTTGTACGTCTCAGTCATCAATAACGTTTTCAGTCTTGAAAGCTTTCACCAAACTACTGTTTCTAATATGTTTACATTACGCTATTAAAGTTAGTTGGAACCTTTCTCTTAAAAAACCCCAGTACAAATCAGTGTCTAGTAAAAGCACTTTCTTGACAATTATTGATTTGATTAAACTTCCTGCAAAATGTAATAAGCTAAGATAATTTGCAGGACTCTGTTCAAAAGTGGTTTTTTTCCCAAAATATAACAACATTTAGTTTTCATATTACTGTCATTTTTATGACAAGTAATAGTGATGTAAATATGATTAAAGTGTAATCTGGAAATCCCTTGACTGCCCAAACAGGCAATGCATGCCTTAATAATAGAGAAAAGCATCTGGGTTTGCATAGATTTTTCAAAATGTAGATATCAATGCTCAAAATAGATATCAGGTAAGTACCGCGCAGTCTGAAGGCCTCTGAAGAAATCAGGAGCAGTTGTGCTCTCTCTCCTATTGACGTGTTTCAGGCTTGATTTGAAAGGTCTGTTTTTCAGACAAGCAAGGATAGTTCGTGCCTACCATATCCTTGGCCTTCCCTGCTGAGAATACCAACATGAATGTTTCATCTCCATGTGATATTTAATCTAGACTGTAAGCCCCTCAGGGGCAGAGATCACATCTACTTGTCTGTAAAACCTAACGTGCACATATGGCAAAGAACAAATAGTAAAAAGGATCACAGGCAATATGTGATGCTAAGTTTTGTTTACCTTTCCAACATGAGAATATATTTATGCCACAATTACTTTCCCGAATACAGGCCTGATAAAGCCTGTGCAGCTCTAGTCAAGATGCACACAAGGGTGGTGTGACACCGTTCGGTGTAGTAACATGAAGTTTTATCATCAGCCTTTCTGAAGCAAAAGTGTTTTGTTAATAGCGTTTGATGTTTAAAGGCTAGTTAGGAAGGCTGAATCCTTTGTTTTATCCTAATGTATATCTGATGTGACAGCTGCTACCTGATTTAAGGAGAACCGGAGAAACTCCAAAGATGGCAACAGAATTTAAAGTAAGGAATGACAGAAGTTTACAGCTTTTCAAAAATTTTTTCCTATTTCTTTCCCCAGTCAAAAAGTAGCATATAGTAGCTGCACACTGTCAGCAACGCACTACTGAGAATTGTTAATCTGTGAATAGGGATCTGGAAAGAATGATGTTACTCAGCAGCGTGCTAATCACCTGACCATGGCAGTTAAAAATGTCTTCAACACAACAAAAATGTTCATTGCTAGCAGGCTATCACAGGGTGGGTTTGACTATTCTGTTTCCAACTGGAGGTTGTGCCAGAAAAAGCTTGCGTTGCATCCTAAAAGTAATTTAAATAAGCAGCCTGCTTTGGCCAACATGACAATGATCTGAAATAATGCAGGTGAAAAGCTAAAAATTGCCTTCCAAACGCAAACACCCTCTGTTGAAATCATAAAGTATGCACGTGATCTTTGGGTTAGAGCAGGGAGCCAGCTTTCTGCCAGAGCTGGCATAGTAGTAGAACATTATTTGGATTCAAAAACTATGTTAGATAGGACAACAACATTGTCTTTATGACTCATTTTTGTCAGACTGGATTCAAAACTTATACCAACAAATTTGACATTTCATACTGCTCTGCAGAAAGCAAGTAAAATGAGTCCATGTTTTAAAACAGCAGGGAAGCTTCCAGTGCTACAATTAACTGGTAACATATGCCACTGCTGCCAAGAGGATTTTTAATCTCTTTAAACATTAATGTAGCATTTTTGCTTCTGTCGCAATAAGGCAGCCATCTGTGTTTGAACCTGCTGGGAAACTAGGGATATGTTTACAGAGAGAGAAATAGAGAGAGGCAGAGAGGGAGGTAGACATCCATGTTTCTAGACCCAGCATCAAAAATAACAATTCAAACCTTTTAAATAGTATTATTAAGGTGTCATATAGCAGTAGGAAGATTGTTAAAATACTCAGACTGCTCAATTTATAACTCTACAAAAAAGTAACCCCCAACCCAGCACATATTCTCCTTATTTAATATACTTGTTTTTCTGCATAACTGTGAACAGTTAATAAAGGATTTCATTACAGACCCGGGATTTTCCTGGAAATAAGTCTATGACTTTGAAACAAACTTCTTATATAATATCGAGCAACAGTAAAATGTTAGAGTTCTGTAAATCCTTTCAGCATGAGCCTCCAATTCTGCATTTCTGTAAGCACTGTTTTCTAACATCAGGACTTATTTGAATAGAGTTCATCTTTTCAAGTTAATTAAACTCTTACAAAATACGGGGCATTAAAAATTCTGTACCCAGCAACATAGGTCCTGTATTTACCTCTACAATCTGAGGCTATTCTGAAAATATCACATCATCTGCCCATCTTCCTCCTATCTGAAGCTCAGTTGACCTTCCTTCTAGTCTTTCTCACTCTGCACAGGTACTAACTAATGCTCTGCTCTGGGCTTTAGCCTGGTTTCACAAATGCCATGTGGTAATCATGTCTGTCTGTCCTTTCCCCTCCTTCAGGCCCTGATAAGGTTGAAGCCACTGGCCAATTTTAACTAAATATGAGCCACTTCAGAGAGAAAAATGCAAGCTGACAGCTACCCTCTACAAACATATAAAAGGCTATGGATTCACCCATCTCGCAAAAATATCAGCCCTGCTTTTTTTCTAAGTTCTGTCTACACTCCCTGGGATGACAGCCTTCAAAATGTGAACAAGTCTCAGGAAAAGAAAAAGTGCAAGGGATTTGGCCTAAGTAGCATGCACTTCACTCAAAACCATGTCTTAAAAAACCATAACCATTGATCTCTCTTGCTTCTGGGGAAGATCCCAAAGCACCTCACAGCTGCTCAGATGACTGCTGCTGGCTCTAGAGCCAATGTACCCTCAACAGCACAAGTCAGCTGGATCCCACCGGGGCCAGCTACACCACCGAGCAACACGTGGGACAAGTAGCCACAAAAACGACTAGTTGCAATGGCGTGAAAAACATCCCAAACCAAGGATGTCCTGGTAAGACACCAGACCTGACACAGATTACAGTAGTCTTTATGAATTCACATGGTTAATATTTTTAATTTGGTGGCCTAAATTGTTAAGTGCTGACATCCAACATCTTTTGAAGAAGCTGCAGGTGCTCAGCAGTTTTAAAAATGTAGCCACGCATATTTGGGATCATTTGTTTTTCCTGGCTACGGCAATTCAGGTGGGAGACTTTAAAGAACTTCAGTATGTTTTTTGCTGCTGGGTTATTGCTGGTTGCTGTGGATATATTGACTAATGGATGGAAAGGGGATACAGGAGCGGTCTATTCTGTTATTAAGAATTGTCAAGCAGGAGATAAACCCCCTTTTAAATGGATACGTGCGTAGGTTAAAATACATCAGCATGGATTTAGACACAACTGTACAAACCCTGGAGTGATATTTTTGGCTGCAGCTCCTAACTTAGTTTAAATGTAAAATAGCAATAAATAATAGTTATTTCTCACACAGACAATTAAGTACCTAATATTTATAAAATACTATGTAACACGCAGACCTCTAAAGTCTGGGAAAAATCTTATACTGTCTTTTTTGTGATTTATTACATCCTATATATTTCCTGTTACATCCCATATATTACCTAATGAAAGAAAACCTATAGGAAAAGAATTACTTCCTTTCTCATAACACTTGTCTCAGTTTTATCTCTTTGTTTAAAACTAGCCTATTCTGAGCCCCTTCTTAGGTTTCCTGAACTTGGAACTGCCACGTACTAGCGTGTGTCTTTATTATCTGTTGAACTCAACCATTAAAAGAGAAGTGTAATGCTATGACAAACTAGTTCACCTGCCAAAAGTTAAGCTCTGACTAAAATTGTGAGCTGCTTGATTTTGAATCACTAAATAGGCACTTAAGTATTTAAGAGTTCCCTACATTTTTTGCCATTATACTTTAAAAAATGTTTTATCGCAAACCAATTCTCTGAGAACAAACTAAGATAATCCTGGCAGACAAAAATCATAGCAAGACTGGTGAGAGAAACTGAAAAGAAGGACAGCAAGATTTCTGACAATGACAGTATTTATGAGCCACCTGCACAGAAGTAGTGTAATTTTTCTAGGTGACTCATCACTGCATTTTTTAAACTGTTTTGTCTATCTATCTTTTAATACTTGGGGTTCCAGCTAGATTTTGGCTTTGAAATGACATGCTGTGATTGCCTTGGAGTTTGCTTTCTGCAAAATATTTGAGATAAATATTTTTTGTTGTGAAGCAGATTTTTTATTATTTTTGTTTCATAAACTCTTGCAGAATTCTAACTTTCCACAATCTCTATGTACAGAATCTTCCTGCATTACTGCTCAGTGCCAAAGAAAGGACGCTGATCCTGCTCATACTTGTGCATGTATTTACTTACTAAAAACATGAAGAGTTTGATCGAGCTATTCATTGCCCAAAGCTAAATAGACATGTATATTCTTCCACACATAAACTGAAGAGTTCTCTATTAGTTAGCTAACTTTTAAGAAAATGCCTTTACTAGTTATTTAATTCAATGAACACCTATGGGTGGTAGGTAATAGCGTAAGAATATTAAAGTTTTGTGATGGATTAATTAAGGACCAAAAAATTAACTTAGATAAAAATGTTACTAAAACCTATTTGTCTTCAGTAGCGTTCAAGGAAATACTGATATTCACTCAACAGCAACAAAACCCAACACACTAATAATATTCTGTAATTAACAGACGCAGTCCAGAGAGGCTGTTTTTTAGCACAGAAAGCAATCAGGTTGGTCAGGTATGATTTGCTCCTGTTCAACCCATACTGACTCACCCCAGGCACCTTTTCCATCTTATACCTGAAAACGGTTCCATGAAGACTTTCTCCATAGTCTTCTTCAGGCCTGAGGTTAGGGTGTCCAGGCCCATAGTTCTCCACATCCTCTTTGCCTTCAAGAAAGATGTACCAATCCCACCTGTGAGTCGTACAGCCAGATTCAAACATTAAAATAATTTCTGATGGCAGGAAGAAAAGATCTCTGCCAGGTGCCAGTGAAGGTTGTAAAATATAAAGCAACACAATGGTTGGCAGTGTAGTAAAGTTGCTTACATTTTTTTTTTCTTTTTGAATTTTTCAGCCTTGACTAAACTGACCTCCCTTTGATTTGGAATGTCAACAGAAATGTTAAATAAATCAGCATATCAGCTTTTTAAAGGTGTAAAAATACATCGAAACTTGAAAATTTGGACTCAACAAGCTGCTAATAATTTGCTGATCTTTTACAGAACAGAATATTACAGGTGTTCATAACTACCCTCCCTGAACGCTAATCTCAGTAACATGGTTTTATCTCAATTAAGTCTGAGATATTTGATAATTTGTCAAACTGAGTGAGTCAATTTTCAACAGTCTACTTTATCAACTGTTAAATATACCTCTGAATATCTTAGTTTGTTGCATACACCAGCTTTCTTATTATTGCTTAGAAGGATAACAAAGAATGTGTCTATTGGTGCATGTGTTTTCCTGTTTCAGTTCTACTTTTGCTTTGTCCCAATTAATGTTTAAGCTTCCTGGATGCAAATCAAGACAGTTCAAACAGCCCAGCCAGTCTTTATTGTAATAATAAATGAGAAGCAGAATCAAGATTTTCAAAGAGAATTGCCTAGGGAATTAACCACCTCTGGTTAATTTCCTTTAAAATCTTCATTCCGCTTGGTGAGCTAAACCACCACACACAGTTCTCACATTAGATGGAACGAGGCTCACTTCACTTAAATAGGATTCCACACTCAAACGGACAAGATGATTTAGAAGGATAGCGATGTTTAATGGGTATATATATTGTTAAACACAATCATGAGTAGAACTAACAGTGTGAATATACTGGAATGATTCAAGATACAGTTCCTATTCATTTTTACGCCAGAACTCTATCAGACTCGAAAGAGTACAAGACAAAACCATTACTCTGCTCCCTGTTCCGCTACTGGAAAGCTAAACTCCAGCCCTATAACTCTCAGACATATTCATTGTCTTTATACTAGCACTCTAGTGTTTTTGTTTTGGTTTGGTTTTTTTCCTTTCTTTTGCTTTTTTTTTTTTTAATTTTTGGTCAATGCTGCTTTCCAAAAACTAGTATTGTTGGCTTAAATATGAATTACTGATCTGACTGGAAGTTTACCAGTGCCATCTCACAGAACAGAACATATAATCTTATCTTATGCAGGACACTTATCAACTGATACAAATATCACGTTCAAAATCATATCATGACCAAATTCAAAGTCCATTTCTTCTGTCATCAGTTCTCTACCACTGTCGGAGCTTTCCTTACACAAATCAAACTGATTTTCCCTCTCTCTCTGGATCAATTTCCTTCCACAATAAAAAATCAATTCTCAGTCACTTTGTCCTCCACAGTCAAAGTCAATTCCCCTCACGCTGACATACATATTCAAATATCTCCCTCTGTAACTCAACACCACTTAGTGCATGCACCATCAGCATCAATTCAACCCACAATCAAGTCTTTATGAATTGATTTGGTTTACCCACAGCCAAACAAAATTAATCCCCACTCGCACTTGCTGGATCAATTTCCTCCTCACGGCTGAAATCTGTTTCCCCTCACTGACCATCCTGTTCCTCCCTTGATCACACAGAAATGCGTTTCTACCCTGACTTGTGCCCTTCAGAAGCTCTGGTCTCCTCCTACTAGCATGTCCCTTTTGAGTTTTTATTCCAGCTTTCCCCTTTCTTATTCCTTGTTCCCAACAGGTAGAAGTCCCAGAATACATATTCCATTCTCCTCTTCCTTTACTTTACACCTCTGTCCTGGGTTTCATGGTATTCCTTCCTAATTCAGTGCTCCGTAATTTTCATACATCTCTTCTTCATCCCTTGTTAAAACTCCACTAGTCCTCCTTTTCCTTAAAGCATCTCGTCTTATTTCACAGGGTGTAGATCTTACCATGTTGACTCCAGTAAGCGGCTGAAGCCTGGACTGAGGGCTGCTAAGGCATTAGGGGCCTCTTCTTGACATGTAGGAAGAATAACAATCCATCCCTCTTAAGAAATTATTTCAGCAACAGCTCCCAATAGCACTATCACGCCTCCACATGAGACAGTCCATCTCTGACAGGTGGAGCGAGAGTAGCTACATTTCACTTCTATGGAATTGCAGAAGGCCTACTATGGGTGACAATTTGGGAAGATATTTCCAGCTTTAGAAGACCCCTGAATATTCCTTAAAATCCCTTAAACGCCTTTTAATTTGCTGTTGGAACATGATAGGACATGGTAGGCTTAGGAAGAAAACTTTCAAATTTACATATTATGCCTCTGTAAGATGAGTCTCCCAGAGCTTGAAAAGAACCTCTTTATAAGTAGCATTTTTTAATTTTCTCATCATACATTTATACAATCCCATTTCACTTTATTCTGTTTCAACTATAAAGAAGAAAATATACAAACTGTGTTCACAGTGTTATCTTTTTAGCACCGATTACTAGTATCTTGTCAAGTAATTCCAAAACTTAAGTGGTGACAGAATAAAATGGAAAAGGATATGTTATGGAGTTATAGTCACATGGAGTTTGAAGCTTATTCATGTACAGGAATGAATTTCATTTAGAACTGTAGGATGTTCTTAATATCTGGCATATTTGTCTTTCAGAAAAACCCATGCAGTGGTCCACTAAGTTTAGTTAAATGTAAGTTGAAATACTTAATTGGATCAAATAATTAATTGTACCTGTACCTTTTCTTCCCTTTTATTTATTCACTTATTTTGCTTAAGGCGCTAGTACTTTCTCACATGCTGATCTTTTGGGATTTCAATACATAGCTCTTGGAAACATATCCCGGTTGGTGTAAATTGTCACAATTCCATTAACTATCTTCTCTGAACATCTCAGACCCAATCCTTCCCTCTAACAAATACTTGTGGCTTGTCATTTTTTTAAAATGTTTTACAGATGGGCTCAGAAGAAAACCCACCCACTCATCATATGTCTCTCAGGGTGTTTTTTATACCTTTTTGGGGATTTTCTTCCAGTCTTTTCTGATTACGTTATCAGAATATTTGTTTTATAGCTCAAGAAGAAGGAAAAGTGAAAACATAAGAAATTTTCTAAATAATATCCAACCAGAGTTTCACCATCATTCAGATTTTGAGTAAGACTTCACCTGAAGTCAGATAGATATGACAGAAAAGTGCATGCAGAAAACAAATGAGATCAATATTCAAGTTTTGGTGTGAAATATTAGATGTCATATCCAGAATATCTAAAATAAATTATGTGGTCTGATGACATTCACCTTGAACTTTATTTCAATGCATAGAAGCGGAAGACCTGCAACTACAGTAGCTAGGCTGGGTTAATGTGCTAATGTAATGTGCTTCAAATTTTTTTGACAAACGCATAATGATACCGATCACAGAATTATACTTGCATCTCAGTTACTTCCACAATACTGGTCTATTTGATACATAACTTCAGAAGACTTTGTTCCTTCTAGCAGAATAAACAAGGGGCTTTCACCTTTATTTTTAATTAATAAATTAATAAAATTTACACTATTTTAGGAGAAAGTAATTTTATTCATTCATGATTGTCTTCAGCTATTGCCTCTACCAGCATTTAAAAACTGTAATACTATTTATGTGTTCTGTTTGTAATTAAACTCCATGCAAAAAAGGGAAAAGCTTTCAACAATTATCGTAAGCGCAAAACCCAAAACAAAACAGTTATTTTGTTGGCGTAGAGCAAGTCATGGCTGACTGCTTTCCTGGAAACCTAGTGTATGAGGGTTCCAGTTCCATCCTCTTTATAAATGTATAAGTACCTATTGTTTTAGCACCAGGTGCACATGTTTGTCTACAAATTATTTTCCTTCTGAAGGCCAAAGAACAAAAGCCAAACCCCCCTAAATTGGAAAATAACCTCATCCAAGCTCGTATACAGGAAATCCAACACTCTCAGCTATATCATTCCAAAAAACATGAAGATAACGCAAGGGAACTGTTATATGCGCATTATAGAGAGAAAAAGGACAATATTTACTCAAGAAAACTCATACAGTCTCACTGAGAGATTAGGGGAAGAAATGTTCGTTCCCTTTACAGCAAGCCAGTATGAGTCTTAGGACCCACACTGCCAAAAGATGCAAGGGACACAGAAGTAAGGGACTCTCATTTCTGATAGCAGGTTCACCCAGGAAAACTCCTGCAAAGCTTAGTGTGACCATGCAGCTGCCGGCACTAACGGGGACATTCTCATTGCACCGAGAGGCCTCATGAAAGCTGATGTAACCCCCACCGTGTTCTCAGCCCCTGTCTTTCATTCATATAATAACCACTAGTAAGGTATCTTCTGCCTTGCGCTACAACTTCTGAATATGTTGCTTTAATTTGAGATACATCTGGTTACCCATTTTCTTCTCGAGTACCAAGTCTAATGTTGTCTTTGATTTCAATAACAGTTTGATCTAATTATTTAGCTACAAGATAAAAATCTGAAGTTTATTTTATCACTCATTTCATTATAGGTCTTTCTGCACAGTCAGAACAATGAAATTCTTGTGTTAAATGACTGAAAGCGTGCTTAAAATCTAAAGTACACGATGCTTTGTTTTTGCCATTTTCTTTTTTCCTCTCCAAAGTCTTGGTTGAGAGACTGCAAAGCTGAAGTGTTGTGCCCATGTAAAAAAGGATCAGATTAATAAGAAGAAATAGATGAACGAAACGGCACTAAAAAAAGTGAAAATACTTTAAATTTCCTAGGAATTTTTACAATTATCTTGCTCCTGCAATTCAAATTAAATAAATCCTTGCAACTCCTTGTGATCACATTGTAATGATGAACAACGGATACAATAATCTGAAGCAATTTTGGAAAACATCACACAGAAAATCTACAGCAGATCTTTGTGCCCTAAGTGTTTAATGTCAGAAGCTATAGAGAAGTCCACGCAGGTATTGCCAGTTTTCTGCAACTCTGGTTTTCCAATTTTGGATTATTTTAAAGAACACACAATATTCAGACAGATTTTTGACAACTTACATAGAGTCACCTAAGAGTAGAAATTAATCCTCTTACACTATAACAGTACAACCAGCAGCACCACTGCTATTAAGAAGCAGGTATTAGTCAGGATATAACCAAATCAAGATTTCAGTTTAAGCTTTCATGTTTAGAGGTCTTCAAAGACCTGACACTGTTACTCCTGCAACAAAAAGCTATGAAGAGATGCAAGGTGAATTAGCTGTACCATAAGAATTTGGGAAGGGAGGGCCTTATTGTGACAGACCAGAACAGTGTCAAAACTAGTGAGCAAAGTCATTCCTCTGTAGGGAAGTATTTAATTTAGAAAGGCCACTTCAGTCCTATGTGAAGTCAAAAGAATACATCACTTTTGCCTGTGATCCCTTTTTGCTTAAGATCACACAGGTAACATCAGCAGCTTAGAACAGGAGGGCGATGTGTTACAGTTGCCAATAGTGATTTCCACAAACACGGTTCACTGATTTCTATGTTAAACACTTTTTAGAAACCCTCTTTCCTGTTGAGAAGCATAGACATGAGTTTAGTATTCAGGGGTACAGGTACCGATAACATTGTGCATTTGATTGGCTTTCACTGAAATATACTGCTTGGCTCAGTAATGACACGGTTTAGAATAGCGTAAGATATAGACATCTAGAGAGTCATTAAAGTTTTAAGCCATATGGACAACATTCACCCCTGAGGCGGTGACAGAGAAGTAATTGGGTGGAATAAAGGGGGAAAGAGACTTGGGAGCCGGTAGCTGAGTTTGCTGCTCAGAGAAAACACAAGAAGAAAGGAATGGGAAAGGGGAGTTTCTTGAGAAGGGCAAGAAAAGGCTTTAGAAGTGGAATGTTTTCACTTACTTTTTTACCCATCCTGGTTCAGTTTGTCGCCAGCTGCTCACCATACAGGGCCATTCCTCCCGTGAAGAACTTCCGAGCTCTTCTATGATGAAGCTCTCTGCCCACAAGTCCCATTCCAAGTCTCCAAAAAGTAGTCCTAGGTAGGTCTGTGGGTAAAGAACGTGGATGTTTACTCTGCATGTGCTTTGAACCACCTCGTGTATAGGGACGTAACAAAAGTCACAGAGAGAAGGCCCATGGTCAGGCAGTCTCTTCCTCTAGAGGTTCACCACTGGGTTTAAATGAGTAAGTGAAACTTAGCTGGCAATAACAAGTAATATCCTTCTTTAGTTATATGTAAAACAGAAAATAACACTCAGAAATTATTATTGCCTTCTTAAGTAAAACAATTTTGTGAAAAAATGAATGCAGAAAAGAGTAGGCTCCAAAAATGTCTCACACTTGGTTTTTTTGGGTGGAAGAAATAGGGGAGCAGGGGAACACTGCAAACTCTCCTGAAGTGCAGCAGCAGAAAGCATGAAATGAAGCCAAAGCAATTAAGCACGTGTGAACTGCTGCTAGCAGGGAGGATGCAAATTACTCACCTGTATATTTGACTTTCCAAATTATTAAGGAATGTTGGGAACGGAAATCATCAGTCTTGGGGGTGATGGGATCAGCTAAGTATCTAGGAACCCAGGTGGGAGTAGAGGGGAAACAGGAACAGTTTTCTGCTTTTAGAGGGGGTTTTGTCCCCTATAAAAACAGCAGCGGAAGTAATGGTAGATGAAAAGAAGAACCTGAGAAATAAGGTATGATTCCAAAGTTTGATACAGAAGGAGACAATTCTCTTTTCTCCGGTTCCTTAAACCTCACACCAGAGGAAGACAGTACTATACCAGTTGTGGAGGACAAAGGAAGGGTAGCAGCTCTCTATCTTGTGGAAACCATTAAGGTAGGAACGATGGCCATCACTGCACAAGTTCTTAGGTGAGGTGAGTTTATCAAGCTGCTACACAAGTGTGTCACCCCTTACTTCCAGGTAAGTGCCCTACCTCCACCAGCCTGGTGGCTCAAGACTAGCCTCTACTGCTTGTATAGAGTAATCGTGAGAGAGAAGACAGAGACAAGTGCAATTCCTAATTCTCCTTCAGAGGCCATTTCAGTTTAATTTAGGAATTGGCTTCTGTTACAGTCATCATCTCTATAACGACATAAAACTAAAGAAAATTTAAGAAAAGAACTTGCTGTATTCTCAATGTATTTGTATTCCTGTACTACAATCTGGCTCTTAAATATTTAGCTTAGATGTACTTCTGAAACAAATTTACTTTTTTTCCTACTTAGGGACTGTAACCACGCCAATATGTATTATTTTCAACTGTTTTCAGTATTACATTTTCCTCTCTTAATATTTGTTTTCAGGTATCATGGTTGGCTTGACTTTCCAGAGCTCAAAAAAGTGTGGAAATTTCATATTCCATTCAGCACTTTCTCATGAGATATGAAAAGAGTATTCATAGAAAGCAGTTGTATTTGGGTTTAACATTGTTAGCATTTCCTCTCATGAGGGATATTAAATAATTTCATGCACAACTGCTCAAAATATTTTTTAAACTTCTGTAAACATAAGATTGCCAAAAATCTAACATATGTTATGTGGTATTTAATCCTCAAGAGGAACTGAAGGAACAAAACACTTCTGCTAAAGTAATTAATAAGCACTAATACAGATACCTAGAAGCTGTTCCATCAAAATGAATCATATCCTCCTGTAAGTCACACCCAATATTTAGCAGTCTAAAAAAGAAAATTCAATACACAAGAATGCTGGCTAAAATGAGTGCTGAAGCCTTATGTATCAAGATCAAATCACCAAAGCTGTGCTACCTTCTGGTGCTCCTGAATTAGGAAAAATAGGGAAGTTATTTGTAGAAAATTAATTTTGCCTATGAGAAATCTGTTTTGGCACAGCATATGAATCCTGTGGGGACTGGCGATTAAGGTTAAAGTGTATGCTAATGAATTATTGAAAGTAAATTAAAAACCAGGAGAGTTCCCTAACTCCATTACATTCATAAAGGTATTTTTAGTTGCCACTTACAGAACTGACAGATAAGTCTTACATTTTGTTTTACTGCCGTTTATGGTGTACAAGATTCTCTGTTAAGTGAACCCCATTATAATACTTGGTAAGTATGACAGTACTTCACACATTTTGTCCTAATATTTATTAAGCAAAAATAGAAACAGTTGATAGTGGAGTCAGTGGATTAAGCTCAGGTCATGTGTGAATCCTTTTAGTCAACATAGACTTCCTCAGGGTGTAACAGAAAGTTAGAGCTCTTTCTATCCGTTCAGTGGAAAAGCTCTTGCCTACAGTTACTGGGCAGTGCCGTTTGGCGAGCGCTACAGGAAAATGCTTCCAGTTCAGGATCCACAGCCTCAAACCTTCTCCTTTCCCTCCTTTCCCTTCAATGTGCTAAATAGGATTTATTCTATAAAAGCTTTGTGAAGATGCTGGTGGTGCTAGCCAGAATGTCCTCTTGCATATTAGGCAGACCGCTTATCAAAGAAGAGACCAGATTCAATTTGCTTGTTAGGGTTGAAAATCACATCTGCTAGCCTTGGGACACTGCTCCACCTGGCCACAGGGGAGCAAAGGAAAAGGTATTTTCTCCTCCTCCTTTCAAGGTATAACAGCACGGAGAAAATAATTTAAAATTCAATGAACCGGAGAAGGAATAATAGGGAGAGTCTGTATCTTAATCGATGAGGTATTTCATTGGATTGCCATTGCTATTTCTGAAATTAGAACTGCTTAACTGTTTTATGCTGCACTGAACGAACGCTTAAAGTAAAAAATAAAAATCAACTTCTGAGTCTGTATTAGGATCACGGATACCTCCATAGGTGGTGTCATTAGGCTATAAACTCATGCTCCTTTGTTTTCTTAATATTCCCTGTATCTTTTTTTTTTTTTACTTTATACCATATGAAAGTTTTACACATAAAATCTTATTTTATATATATATTAATATTTGTATTTTTACTGTTTATAACAATTTCAATATAATTTTTATGACTGGTTTGGATTTTGTTCTGTTGTTCATTTTAAAGTAATCCTTCCAGTACTCTTTATTGAAAGGATAATTCCAAATAAAAAAATTATTTTTGTTCATTCTTGGTTTTGTTTTTGATAATCCTCTTGATACTGAATACAGAAGTTTAAGATATTGGTAATAAAATGCAAGGCCTTAGTAAAAGAAAAAGCCCATATTTCTTCATCTTTACAGGATAAAGAATGAAAGACACCTGCTTATAGCTTTAAATGCTGCCCAGGTCAATTGTCGTGTAAAAGACATTATCATAATTAAATAATGCAGTTCTTACTGTTCAATTCCAAGCAGTTATTTCATTTAGTTGCCATTATTTGGTCCTTGTTTTGGTACCCTGAATGCGACAGAAGTGACATAGAAACTGACATTTCTTTTTCCTTTACAGAAAGAAAGGTTTCTCCAATTCAGTATTGGGAAAATTAGTTGAACTGCATAACTAACTGTCACTGCCTTTTTCATATGTGCTTCTGCTGAGGAAACATTCTGTACACTTTCACAAAAACAATAATGAATAATAAAAATGAATTTACGCTAATGATACAACTACTATATTATTACACAATTCTTCCCACTACCATCTCTGCACAGGATCTATCCCCGTGGATCAAAGTCAGCACTCCTCTAGCTGGAGTTTCGCTGCTTGCTCTCGGGCACAATTTAGCTCACTCAATAGAGATATGTATAATTTATTTATTTTTATTCTTAGTCAAAGAGGTTCTTAAATAGCTTTACCACAAAGCAAAATAAAATGGCCATGAAATTTTGGCTCATCAGTGGATGAGGTGTACATTAAACTAAGCTGCCTGCAATTAAACAGGCTGCGAGCAGAGCAAGCTTAATTAAATAGATAGAAGAATTTAAGAATCAGATTAAAGAACAGAAGATGAAAACCCCATGATGCTGAACCCTTTATTTAACAGAGTATTTATAAAACAGGTGTTTAACAGATATAATTTTTGCACCTTCTATGCAGGATGTGGTTCATAAAGTATGGTTTTGAAGGCTTTAGAGACCAAAATACACATTTCTATAGAAAAAAATGTGGGAACTGCCTACTAGCCTCCTTTCAACTACATCACAAATTTACTTTTTCACTAAACACAATGCATTTTTATACATGTTATTATTTTTTTCTTATTTTGGAAACAACCCAGCCCTTCCCCCACCATCAAGACTTTTGGATCCACTCGTCAACTTCAATTTGACAAGCAGTAGAGGTCTCAAAGATACAAAGTTCAAGAACTATGAAAATTGGCGGCTTAGGAGGAAGACCACTGTCCCTACGGAAAGAAAGCTTGAGAGTTCAACATTATATTTTAGTATATACTAAACAGTATATTTTAGCTGGCCAGTGAACTCACGCCAGCTGCTCACCCACCACAGCACGGTGGTGTCTTCTCCAGCCAGTAGCTAGGGGCTGTTGGAGCCTGCTGACACCATCTCGTGGGCTGGTGGGCAAAGGAGAAGTACCAGGCACGAGGGAAACTCTGGTTCCAGGTCTTCTGTTTTGTGAATGTAATGTAAATGTAGGATACACATTTGCAAGAAATCAGGCTTCGTTGTTTCACAAGGTATCTTTCCAGGTTTTCATCATGCAGCAATTCTTTGTTTGTAACAAAGCTGAAGCTGAAATAGTAAAAAACCAGGTTCTGAAAGAAGCTGCACTGAGAACTTCACATTTTTCATAGCTCAGCAAACACTGGCAAGGAAAAGCTCTGTTAACATGGTCCACATATTTGTGCTGAAAATAACATTAACTGTAGACATACACATCAAGACAGAGACGCAAAAAATTCCAAATATTTTTCCACATAAATTCAGAATGACAAAATATCATCTCCTAACACAAAGCAGAATAAAAGGAACAAAATCTCATTTTGCTAGGTATTTAAGCTCAGTAACTGTCTAAATGAAAGGGCATTTTCACTCCCTGCTTTTAAGAACCCAAAATTTATAGCAGTATAGTAGGAGTCTTCAAGGTCAAAGGGTATATAGTCTGCTTGCTGCAATATAATCTGACATGATAAATCATGTACAAGCATCCAGCAGTGCTGCTATCATGAATTTGTAGAAGGAGAACATAAAATGATTTTTACAAAATATTCATTAAACTATATAGCAATTTTCATTTTTTATGTGTTCTGTTTTACTGCTTTGTTTTTCCTTCACAATAAACAATCTTTAAAAAAAAAAGCTCTTTCTCTTTCTTATGTCTCCTCCAACAAACACTATGCCACAGAGAAAAGACTGCTAAATAGAATAGTTTTAGAGAGAGTAGGTAGAGGCTTTCTTTGGGACTACACCAGTACCATATAAAAAAGATTTTTCATGAAGCATGAAAGAAAAAGTGACACATATTCAGTCTTTTTTTTTTTTTTTTAATGAAAAAACACACACATAACATTCCTGAGGATGATGGCAGAGGATCAGAGCTTTTAGAGACACCTTAATCTGCTGCTTTCTCTATTTGTATTTCACCTAAGGAAGAAATAATTAGAAGATTGACCAAAAAAAAGTTAATGAATTTGTTTAGTGCTATATCCTGCAAATATGTTAGGATGGTTGAAAGCTATGAAAAAACAAAAATCTCCACAGAACCAATAGCATAATATGGGAGCACCTGAAAGATATGTTTTACAAGATACAAAAGAAGATCCTAAAACAGCCTACGCCGTGATTGAAGGATGGGAGTGGGAGGCAATTTGAGTCTAGCATATACAATCTTTGGACTTTCAATACAAGCTTTTATGAGCAATATAGACTAATAAAATTGCAATAAATACTAATTAAAATGGGAAAAATACACAGAATCCAGTGCATTAATCAAAACAAAGCAGCTGAGAATCATCTTGCTCTCAGATAGGGTGGGATACAGAGAATCAGAGTGAATTCCATTACTTACAATACTAGCTAACTTCTAGTTGTACTGCCAGAACTGGCTTTCAAGGTGCTGTAGAAGAAATGCTGCTTTTCCCCCCTCTTCTTACACAATTTATGCAGCGTCCCCTAAGAAGTCTGACTTTAATCCATTGCTATGTGAGAGGGAATTTTTTTTCAAAGTGGCCACGGCTTCTTGTAATTTAACCACATTAGGAAAAATTCTAAGACCAGAATGAATCATCCGCTAGCAATTTTTTCTTTTTTCCATTATTATTTTAAATTTTCAGATGACATCATGTCAGCACTTTATACTGCTATGTTATACTTCATGCTCTCGGTCATTTATAAACCAGTACTTTAAATTTCTCTTTACGATGATCTTTCAGTGGATTGAGAGAACTTCTATCGTCATTATTTGTTCAATGAAATGAGGGTAGATAAAGCTGGAAATGGTTACAAAGGTGGGAAGGGGAACAAATCTCAAGGGACGAACCTGATCCGTTCCCACTGTATTAAACAGGCTTTGCTACTGACTTAATTAAGAGGCTCTGAATATGGGGAAAGGGTTGCCTATTGGTCTTCTAGAAAAGTTTCTCTGCATCTACTTTTTTTATTTCACTTCTTGTGCATATTTAAGAGAGTTAAAAATTCTATGCATTTAGAAAAAGAATGAAAAGTGAACCGTACTTGTTACCTATTGCAATTGATTATATATAATTGCTAAAACTATTACCTTTTTTGTTGATATTATCTGTTAAATTCTGGCATGAAACAAAGTAAATGAAATGTATCTTTTTTTTGTTTCTGTTTCATGAGAAATCCAAGGGAAACAAATTAATCGTTTTTTCCTCATAAATTTTCTAAGTACCTACAAATCGTTATTTCAGTACCTCAGAGTTTGGAATTGAGCTCCCTGATTAAAGGGAAGAGGCTTATTTTTTCTCTTGAGTGTGCTAATACACCCTTTTCTCCTTTATGATCTGGATGCATATTTTGGCGTACCTTTGCAGGTCGTACGTGGAATCATATGACATACATAAGGACAAGACTATCCTATGGTGAAATGGTAGGAGCATGTGGGCAGAGACACCTGGACCTGGGCCTCTGTAGAATAAGTGGATTGGATGCAATATTCTCACGCAGCAGATATGATCCGTAAGTTATTTGATGGACCATTTAAATTTCAGTAATACTTTAATGGGAAAGTCTTCCTTTATTACACTTCTAAAAAAGCGGCACTGTCCACCAAATGTGTTTTTTATTTACAGGCTAGCAGCTGAGAGAAAGAGTTTGTTTTAGAAATGTGATGGCTGGCTATTTGACTTAAGTGTTTTGTTTATTATTATCTTTTAGGAGCCTTAAGATTCCTAGCTTAAATACTTTGTTAACTTGTCAGAAAGAGCTAAATTCCATTTAATTTTCTTTATTTCATGATAAAATAGCCCCCTTATTTGACGCTCTTTAATGCTATTTCCAGTGTTAGCTAGTGCCTGTAATTAGCAGTAATGAAGATCAGTAAATGTTCCATTCATTCAGGACGACTGAGGATATTCACATTGGCCATTTACTTCTAAAGAACAAAACAGTTTGAACTACTCAAAAGTTGGTAATTTAAATAAACATATGCAACAAAGGTATTAATTCTAATATTTCTTTCAGGAATAAACTATTTATTACACAAAATCACTGATTGACTTACAGATAATAATACATAAAGGCTGCCCCCCCCCCAATCTAGGAAATACCTGCCATTTCTATTTGCACTGTCACTGATAGTATCAGCATTAAAAAAGGAAAGAAAGACTTGACTAAAACAACCCTTTTCCTTTATTTCAGGAATGGCAGGAGTGAAGTATTTATTAGCCAACTGTATACATTCTGCATCTTATTGCCCATATACACTAACTCGGAACACCTGGGCCACATGACCATCTGCCTTTCAAGCTGCAACATCGAATGCACTGCTGCTCCACTCCCTGGGCAAACTCTAGCAGGACACCAGATTATGGAATTTAAAAGCTCTCATTTTTACACAAGAAACCTAGTAGTGGTACTTATTAACTGGGAAACTATTTTGACTCTTTTTATATGGTGGAGCTTGAAAACATTATCTCTGTGAGGGACATATAACTGGAAATTAGATGCTGCTCTTTTGCCCAGAAAGCAAGCAACTATCAGCGCCATTGAATATTTGTTTTTTCTTTTCTTCTTGACTCTTTGGAACAAAAAGGCCAGCTGGCATTATTTCCATTTCTATTATTTTTTCAAGATTTAAAAAGTAAGCCAAACTCACAATTACCATACATCTAGATGGCAGACAGTCAGTGCGTAATAGATAAATCTACCAGCATTGATGATTAGCCTTTAGCTTTTGAGAAGAAATCCTGCTCATATTGCACTCATAATTTAATTTGAAATATATCATATGAAAATTAAATGCACCCCTCAAACCTGCTGTTATTCTTCATTCCACTGTTTTTTCTCTGGGTGTGATCACATTCATTACTGTAGCTGTGGGCTGCCATTTATAACTTTCCATGTCTTTTGTGTCCAGTGAACTAGAAATAGCTCAACCCAGTTCGTCTGACTTACTGAATAGGTGCCTTTACTGTAACCAGAGGCTAACAGAGCACATTAAGTACTATTTTGAGTCACTAAACACAGAAGTCCGCAGTAAATGCAAGCTGCTATAATTTAGGCCAGATTTACTGTTCATGCAAATACGTATAATCCTGTCTTCAAAGACTGAATAATTTGCAAGGAAACTAAGGATCCGGTAGAACTTATAAGTTTTGGGAATGGTACTGTCTTACCCATTCTGATTCACCCTCATAGGTCTGAGGGTTCTGTGCCACGTGAAAACTGCACTGGGACTGGCAGAGCCTCCAGCTTTTGCACAGAAACCTTCTCAAATTCCACAGAAGGGGGGAAAGAAGTCCTAACTACCAAGCTCCTAGCTGTAGACATCCTGTTCTCAAGAGCAGTATCTATAGAAGCAGTGCTTATAAATTTCATAGAAGCCAGACTGGGTGCTTTATTGCTCCTGGACACCTAATAGTCAGTGGTAAGAAAGCAAAAATTTAAGCTCTTCTGAAACAAAGTACTTAATAACACTGTTAAATTCTGCAGAAATAGAACGGTTGCTAGTTGTTTCATGCTTTTCATTGGCAAACGTGACCCTCACCTGTAGTTAACAAATAAACGCAGCTTGTTCAAGTAACTTCAGAAAACAGTCTTTAAAAAAAGCCTAATTGCTAATTTTTATAATTCAAAATACAGCATAAAACCAGACCTGGCTGTATCTCTATGCTTCCCCCCAAAATGGACAGCATAAGTTTTAAAACCTAAAGCTGATTTGGTTATTAGGGAAATGGCTTAGGAACTGGAACATCATGACTCAACTCTGAGCTGTTACAGACTTTTTTGAAGGACTTGAAGGACCTGTCTATTCCCTACCTTCAAAGTATGGGTAGTAAAACTATTCTAAGTCAGAAAAGTATCAAATTCCCAACAGTTAACATTCCAGCCAAAATAACCAGAGATGCCCATACATAAGTTTTAAAAATTTGTAATGGGAATATCCTGTTAACAGCAATAGTAGCTGCCATGAAAGAGCTATACCTGGTATCTAAGATCACCACCGTGCCTCCCCAGTCTTTGAGTGGACAGATACACTTACCTCTGTATTCAAAGGCCTTAGAAAAGTATGCTTTTAAGTGATAACTGCAGATCAAAAATTAGTATGATTAACACAGTAATCCATAAACAGCAATTCAGCAATTGTATCTTTGCTGCTAGTCTATAGAACTACCTCTCTACTGCAGATCTCTCTTTTTTGTACAGACCAAAATGTATGCTGCTGTGGAAGTTGAGCTACCTTGCAAGTGCAATATGGCTAATATATTTGCTATACCATTAATAATAATGAAGAGAAATCCCATGAAGCATTTCTATTTTAAATTCCAAAGAGAATTATAACGTTAATGCAGAGGTTTCCAAACCTAGAGCTCAGCACATATAAATGGAAATGGAAAGGGAGTTCAAACTCACACACGGCCAAGGATCTACAAAGGGGCCTGGGGTTGCATCCCTTCCCTGAAGTTATTAAGGGCAAATCTGGAAACTGCCACCTTAATAGAAAATACATAGCTGCAACTTTTTAGCTTTTAAATGTTTTGGCTAGTCATTGACCAAGTGAGTCTGCAACTACTAACTTTCAAATGTAGCCAGTTGGTTTACAGAGTGACCACAGTATGTGGAAATCATAACCCTGGATTATAAGTATCAAGAGTCTTTGTTCAAAATAGTACAATTGCTAAAGAAAAAACAATTTGTTGGTCTTTACTGCAAAATTCTTTTTTACAATTGAAACCCGTGCCTGTTCACCTGGGAAGAATTTTAATACAGAAGCATTTTAAACATTAACACCTACATAATAGCCTACAGAATGTGCCTAATAAAGGCTGATTTACCACTGTATTTGATTAAACTGTATCTCCATCCGCAGAAGGTAAATGGATTCTTAAATTACTAGGGATAATTATAGCCCACAAACCTCATAGACCCCTTGCATCAGTCCCTGTGCAATGAATAAGGCGGCAGCTCCACCCCATCCTACTGTCTGTGAACCCTGAGTTGTATAATGAATGCTGCCATGTTATCGCTAAGTATGAAATTAAACCCAATGAATCAGGTAAATCTCACAAGATACCCCCCCTTCCAAAGGCATTATAAGAAGCTTAGTAAGTACTACCCCAGTGCTGACCCTCTGTGCAAAGCAAACGTCTCTCCTTACTATGACCACCGAATCCCTTTTTGAAAAGAGAACAAACCCAAAAATACATTGCTGGATACATCTAAATCTGCACCAAAGATCATGTTGTGACAGTTAATCATGACAGGAGAAAAAATGGTATTATATCAATATTTCGATCTTCTAAACTACTTATATTCCAACATCTTCAAGACTTACTGGTTCCCGCATTTCACAAAAAAAGTTACCAAGACCTTTTTTAGTTATTAAAATCAGAAAAACAAAACATGACTGTTGCTCTTTTCCCTCAATGTATCTGATGTTTCTCTGCTTACACGTAGTATGATTAGTAACATAGAGCTATGCTGCAATTCAGACCTGACAGATGATTTGTAACTCACTCTCATAACTTGCACAGAAGTTCTGGTCTTCAAAATGACCCCCAAAAAGGACACAATAGAAATTCATAACACAAGCAGATCAATCAAAAGAGGTTGTGGGTTTTGGTTTTGTTTGGGTTTTTTTTTTGTTTTTTTTTTTTTCATTAAATGAGTTAAACACTGAACAGCCCAAATGTTCCAGTAAAGCTAAGCTGAACTGAAATTTTAGCAGACAAATGTTTTGAACTCAGTCAAACAAGGTTATTTAAAGTAATTTCACCTAAACATCAAGGAAAGTTTAGCAGATAGAAGGATAATTGTTAGATAATTATTGAAAAAACAATTTTATTTAGAATGGACACACCATCCTAAACTCAATGTTTCTGTATTAATGATGTACAGAAGCTGATTTTTAGACAGAATCAAACATACAGATTGTATTTTAATATCACGTTTTCCAACTCCAGTTAAAACAAAGAAGGCAGGAAGAGATTTGAGGACTTCTGAATCCCACTCTGCACGCTGTAGTCAGTCTTCCAGAAAAGACGAAGTGAGAAAAAAAGGCCCATAAAATGTTTTCTCTTTTGATAATGGGAGAAAATTGTCCAGTTTCCAATTTTGTTGTTGACTTTGCTGATAAGAAATCTGCTGTTAATGAAACCTTTGATGATAATTAATTTAACAGCAAAAAAAGTGATTCGTTGTCTTTTAATTTAATGCCAAAATTTACCCTTTTTGCTGGTATTTTATAAAAAAAAATGTCTGTTTCCCTTGAAAAGCCCCTAGGCAATAGTTTTAAAGTCTACAGAAAGTAGAGAGAGGAAAAGGAAAAGATTTGGCAGGACACATATAAAAAAGAAAAATTAAGAGGTTTAAGCCAAAAGATCTTGACAATAAATATCTATCAAATGTTTATTATTTTTAGAAATGCTGTGTTAACACACTACGGGAAAACTTAGGGTATTGCAGTAGCACTTACGCCTAACTCCACAGCTGTTACAACTATAGCACAAACTTTGATATATTTGGCCCTGCATCACTTCTGAAACATACCCGAGTATTATTCCTGTTCTAAAGACACATAAAACTAAAATGCAAGGGACTGGGTACATCTCACCTGGTTTTAGACATCTAAATGAAGCAACTAAGTTAGAATCTCCTGTTCCTTTAAGGACAGTAGAAAAAGACAAGCACATCTAGACTGCTAATTTTATGATTCAAAAGGTCTCCTGGAGATGTTTGTCTTCCTTCACTGACTGTAGAGGAGACCTATAACAGTTGAGCACCTAACTTAGACACCCCAGTTCAGTACTTAAAAGTTAATCTGGGCCAAAGCAGCTTAGAGATTGTCTTTACAACATGACAACTGCAACAGAACTGGGAACAGGACCTCCTCAAGATTCTTGTCAGAAATGCTCCTGACAAAAGAATCAATCAGGAAAAAAGGATAATAACCCTCCCTTCTTCCCAAACTACCTTCTCTAAGGTCACTTCTAGAGAATGAAGTTACATGTAACTGGATCAGTGAGAAAGCACTACATACAGCACAAACGATCCCTGCGTCCAGTCCTAATTTATCCTTGACTGCTGGGTTGTCCTATACCATGCTAGTGCTCTTGCAGAATCATTTCAGGTACCTCTGACACCCACCCCTGCTCTAATGTCAATCCATGCACCACCGGCTCTCCCACTCATGCACTGCAGGTAAGCAGAATAAGGGCTATCTAAGTGATCACAGTCTGAACCACACTAAGTTGCTTACACTGGCACTAAATCAGCCCAGACTGATATGTTTCACATTATTTAGCTCTGCAGAAAGCAAGCTATCCAAAGAGAATTTGGTGCACATCTAGAGATGGACAAAATATGTTCCATTTTGTGGGGAAATTTGCACACAGTATGTTTCTTCCAAGCAAATCTGATCAGCAACTTTTGCTTACATCAATACATTTTAGAAAAATAAATCTGAAGAAGATCAACTGGCATGTAAGCAAACATACAAGGAACATGACAAATGAAGAACGTGTCGGAAATGTGTTAGTTCAGGTCTCAGAATTTCATGTCAAGGATGTAGAATAACTGAATTCTCATTTTTAATTATTGTTTTATGTAGTACTATCACTTGAGTCTTATCTCCAGAATGAGTGAATAATTAAAAAAAAAACCAAAACACATCAAATGTAGCTTAGTAGGAAAGAAAAAAAATAACTGCATTACTTTTTTGCTTTTGTTTTTTTTCTAGGCCAAGTATTCAAGTGTTATGATTGAGGAATCCAACAGCCATAACACAAATTATGCAAAAAGGAAAAAACAAATTCCAGCAGATTTTAGATTGGAATAGACATTTAACTGCTACATTCCCTAGCACTGAATGAATGATGCTCTGAGGGTGGAAAATTAAATTAGGGTTTGAGGTACAACATGTAACATTGCTGCAATGTACAGTGTGATTCTGGACCTGCCACACAGATGAACTGCTACTGAAGGGAATTCCCAATGCTTAGTTGAAACATTACTCAATGGACAATTAAAGCTGACTGAGAATCTTCACAGTGTCCTGAAATTATATATATTTTCCAAAATAATTTCATTAATTTGGAAAATGATGCTATCACCTAATAGTTTTCATATAATACATTTTATTTAATAACCCCCCCCGGGAGTTACTATGACAACTACAACATAATATGATTGTTTTTCTAACACTCAGGCACATTAAAGGAGAAACACACTCCTCAAGTCACATATGCTCTATTGTAAACTTTCAATTTTGCTCTAACAGATGGGATGGCTGAATTACAATAGAATCATTTATGTGTGAGGGAAACTGCAGTTTCTTCTTCAGTCCATGTTTTATTTGTCATAGTAATTGATGCTGGGTCTTTTGACAACAAACAACTTTTTAGCCTGTAGAATTTTCTTATGCTATGCTCGTAATACCGATACTGCTCCTCATGCTATGCAATGCCTATAGAGAGAGAATACAAAGAGTAGAAAATGTGGCACATTAAATGAATGACCAATGAAATATGTTGACCATGAAATTCAACCTGACATACATTTCACTCAGTTCTGAGTTATCTTAGACATTTCAGTGTCCTTGGTTCATGCTTGTGGACTGACCTTGTGCAACTGCGTGAAGCTTGCTTACTCCTCTCTCTTTATACTTTCTCAGAAAGTGGATGAGCAAGTCCAAACACGATATGTCGCCCTGCCATTTTTTTGCAACACACAAAACCACTCATCTTTTGCAAGGAAACTAAGAACTTGAACATGAAATAATTTTGTATCCAAGACTCCCTGTATTGTTCACATTTGCAAGTCAACATCAGGTCAGCTTTAGCTAACACTGAAACATTTCTATGCATGACAGTTTCAGCCCCAGTTAACACTCTTTTCTGCAACTAAGGGTCCTGAGGACATTTAAAAAAATTCCTCCTCCAAATAAACATTATTAACTTGAAGTGTACGTAATTTCAATACACTATTTTGCTATTTTTTAAGCATTAAGACATTCAACATCCCTACCCTCCCTGAAAATTCAATGGATATTCCAACTTTGTGCTAAACTGTCTCAGAATTATAAACTGCTGCTGATCATAGAAATCAGCAAGAACTGATTAATGTCTAACATTGTTGTATGTAACACAACATGCCACAGAAATGAAACACACCAATACAGCATCTCTGGAAAGTTGTATATGCAAGACATTGCCATGTAAATGATGGCCTGAGGTCCTTCATTCAAGTACCCAATTAATGTGTTAAAAAACAGCAAGAGTTTTCAAGAACAGGCAACAGAGGAAAAAATAGCAAATAAGAGTTAAGTCACTATTAACTGTATATGCATTGAACCATTAAGTTTACTTCTGGATAGAAATATAATTATCAGCATGTATTCAAGCCAAGAGAGCCAGGGACATAAGGATGTCCTTTGCTAATGCCAACGCAGATTACAGAAAACTACTATGAAAATTACCACATAACTGAAAAAAGGTCCAAGGACACAATGGTTTTCCAAGTGGTGTAAAAAATGCGGTGGCTGGTCAAACCTAGCTCAAATCTAGCTCAGAAAAAGCAAAGCAGAAACACACAAAGCTTTTAAGTAGGGAAAATATACTAAGAATTATTATATTAATCTGGATAAACTACTTCTACCAAAATAATAGAGGAAAAACACAATAGAATTGCAGCCTTGCCCACTATGACCAAAATCACCCTTTTCTCTTGAAGGTAAATATCTTTAAAATTATTAATTTTTAAAGTTCAAAAATAGCACTTCACCATTTCATTTTTACACCAGGAACGAAGACAAGCATCTTCCTACTCTGATGAATGCTACATAGATTCCACTCTTAGTGCAGCCTACATTGCTTGCAAACTATTTTAATAAGAGTGACAAAGGTGAACGAATGGATAATTAAGCTAATCATTTATGAAGAACCAGAATCTCTTTGTCTTAAAATCAACAGCAAAGTTGGTTTATCAGATCATAAATAAAGGTACACACATTTAAAATTGGAAATACAACAATTATCAATGGTAAATGAGAACATTCTGCTGCAATAAATTCTGAAAATCCAGTGATAACACAGTGAAAAATGAATGCTATGACTCTGAAACTGCTGAAAGGAAAAAGCTGATTCAGTGAGGATTGAGACTTTCCATTGCCTTAGCTAAACTTTTGGATTTGAGAACATAGGAATTTATATTTCCATTTAGATGATAAGTGCTAAAATTGTACTAACATTATTTGAAATCTTGAGCTACCCATTAGCTAAATACTGTGTAGATGTTACATCTCCAAGATCACAGATGCTTTGATCGTGCACATATTAGTCATTTTCTGTTTTTACTGAATTTGGTTATTCATCAGAATTTTCCATTTAAGATGAAAAAGTGCCTTTCAGGCCTAAAAAAAGAAAGTATAAAAAAGAAAATGCAGCTTTGAGTTTTCAAAAAAGATACTCTTCTTGAACTCCAAAACTAAAACCTCATAGACCCTTTCCTATAAAAGAACTGTACGTGTGACTGACGGTGAGTCAGTGACTTTCGGGTACCCTGTACAAGCAGGGGGGCTGTCTGATAATGTCTTGCAGAGTGTGACAGCTCTGTTGGAGCAGTCTTGGGAGGCCATGTAACTGGTCTGTGTATCACAGCAAAAAATGCTTGTAGTGTAATGCACTCTGTGAATAACTCAATTTGAAAGTTAAGCTAACAGACTTGTTGGACAGTAGTAAATCACTGTCAAACAATGAGAGACACATTGATGGTTATAACAGATGTTGACACATCAATCTGTCTGTCATCCAATTCAGAAGAGAATCCATTACATTAATATGTTTCCACAGGCAAATTGAAAAATTCTGATTTTAATCTAATCAGGGTGGTTATTTTTGTAAATATCAATTTTAGCTTATAAGAAATGAAATTTTAGTTTAAGAAATGAAACATTTAGAGCTGAGAAGAACTAAATACTAGTGCACCTAAATAACATTTTTCTTTTTTAGTAATGTTGCTTCTGGAGAAGCTAATATTGTATAAAATAGAAATGAAGCTGCTACAAATGTTATCTTCCTCAAAACTAGAATATTCTCATTCACGAGGATACAGATGCGCCAGATATTTCAGGTATACTAAAAATTCACAAGAGTCTTTCCTTACTCATTCATCAGACAGAATTAGCTGATACATATTTTTTCAATCAGATACATACTAATGCTCCATCAAATAAATAACTCAAAAAGGCATCATTCTATTGAATCAATGGAGCTGCCCCTGTAGGCCCAGATGGAGATGAAAATCATGGAAGGCTGAGAGACAGGCTCCTTGAACTCATTTCTAACACCAAACACTGCACGTTTTGCATAGAAGCTCTTTTTTCAAGTTCACACCTGCATTTTTGGAGGAATTTGAGTAAGACAACCATCAGAACGTGATGAATCTGAACTAGATCTGTCAGAATTCAAGCTTTTGCATCTTCAGAAAAGAGTAAAGCGTTCCACAGTATTTCACCTTTAAAGTGGAGGTTTCTTCTGGTACGAACAAAATCAAACCTAAACCACCTGAAATGAGGTTCTTTTTCCTCTGACATTTTATTCATTATCTTTATACTTTCAGCCTAATACTGCTCTCTGAAGATCATTTTAGTGCCCAGCCAAGTGTAACTGATTTCTTTTCTGGTCCAGAAGTACAAAAATACTCTTCCTTAATTCAGTCCACAAGACCAGAAGTTGAAAGCTACCTTAATGAGACTAATAGAATTGTTTCTAGCTTTTTGAATATTTTCATTAACGACAAGGAAAAGCATGGACATTCACAAACTAGCAACAGCATCCTGGGTTAAAGGAGCAAAATAGCAGTTATTTTTTTCAATAGATTGGATCACACAGCTACCTTTGCCATTACTATGTATGTACTTTAAGTATGTCAAGAGAAGACAGCATTAAATTATACCATGCCAGATATGTAGAGATGATAATTTCATGCTGATACTATTCTCTAGGCAGCTTCTCTAAAACATTAGAAAGGTTATCTACCTTAAAAAAAAATCCTCATGTCTCTCAGTATGTCAATATTGTGTTGGCCCCTGAGTTAGCATTTTTATACACTTGTGGAAGACCATGGTGAAAATATATGGCAATTGCTTATAAAATTAAAAAAAAAAAGTATTACTGACTCGTATGTCATTTATTGTGAAACTTGTCTAGATATTATAAAGCTCACAAAATCAGGATAGTTGCACATGAATAGTGGCAGATGCAATAATTCTAAGGCTCAAGCAGGACAAAGAATTTATATTTGTCTGTAGCCTGTGGTCTATAATTTATTTACCTCCACATATACTTTTATCTTTGTGTAAATAATTTTGCATTTTACCCTATTTACTTTTTGGGCGGTGTCTTGTATCAGGTATATTTTAGATTACTACTCAGTACAAAATGCTTGACGTGAACCTTTAGGTACCGTTGCTTCCATGGTAGGCAATCGAGACAGAGAATGCATATTTTTTTCCTCTTTTAACCTAGAGGTGACCTGCCACTGGAATGCAGGTTCCTCTTTCATCATCATTACTCCATAAAAACGCTAATAGCACTATGTCATGCAACATTTAAAAAACCAACCAAACAAACAAACCCCCTCACAGACCAGTAATTGCATTACTACTTAGATAATAAAGAAAGGGAATTTTCCTTTATGGCTCAGAGGTGGACACAAATGTAACAAATAATGAGAAAGAAATTTAGAGCCTGTTTTTCCTGTGACACAGCACTACAGACTGCAGCCAAGCAATACTAACATGAACCTGTGGACAACTGACACAGTCACGCAGAGAAGCAGAGCCCACATGCAGACACTAGTTCGCCTGCGAGAAGGGGCTGGCTGGAGTATACCGCAACTAAAGGCATTTTTCAGAAGCTTAAAGTTTGCCTGCAAACACTCACAAGAAATTGAAACAGAACAGAAAGTCTTAGGAACTCTTAAAACTTGTTTCAGTCCGTGCTTAAAATCTTTAAAAAAATTTGGTAATTGTTCAATACTGCTAGGTAATCAGAACTATTATTATTTTACTTATAGTGGTGCAGCTCGTAAGCACCGAGTGCAGAGGAGGCTCTCTGTGCTGACAAACAGAAAACAGAAGCAGTAAGCGAGCTCTGATTCCAACTGTGACTACACAAAAACACAGACAGCGAGGGACATTTAAGGAAATACCAAGGCATTGGCAAATACCAATTAATCAGCATGACAGGCAACAAACATAGCACATCAGCAGCTGTTTCCTTGAGAAATCTTGAGGAGTTAACCCTGCGAGGTTTCATGTGCCATGTACCCTGGTGGATGCATGGTCTTTTGGTCCCCAAATGTTAGCCACGGAGGATGTTGGAGGGACTATTCTTCAAAGAGAAACTACTAAAACCCACTAAAAATAATGGAGTGAGCTCAACTGCCACATAGTTCCAGAAATTTATAGCTATGCTAACAAACTAAAACAGTTAATAGTGGTTAGAGGACTCTATACACTCTATTAATTGGAATTTCTGCAAATCTGAGACAGAAGTTATTTCTTTTGCAGTATTTTCTAACAATTATTTGGGAATTTCCAACTCCCCGCAGGCTTAAAGAGATCTCAAGAGGAGCATAAAATCATTGAATTAGTTTCCAGATATGCTAAGCCTTTTAGCTCACATTAAATCAATGGCAAACGAGGTACACCACATCTCTAAAAAGCAGATTGCTCATTCAGGATCAAAAGACAACTTCAAAATATCTGGAATAAGTATTTTAAAAATTCAAAATGTACCAGTAATTAATATTTTGGTAAATTCAAAAGTCTTTTTTTTGATAAGGATTTCCGTTAGACAAAAAATTCCACATGACAGTTTAATATGAATACTACTGAAAAAGATAATAATAATTGCACATGTAATTTTCAGATTTTTTTTTTTTGGCAGATAATACAAACTACCATAGGAACCACAAATAAATATATTTTTTCCTCAATTCGTAGAATTCTTTCCATTGAGAGAGGGAAAAATGGACTCTGTATGTAAATTATTCTTCTGTTCTCTTTCTGTTAATGTTATGTTTCAATTTAAACTAAAACTTGTTTCAGAAGACTCTTGTGTAGTGAAACAAAACAAGTTTTAGTGTTTCAGTTCTGCAGATATGATTTAGCATTCAAAAAGCACCTTTACAAACCAACTCATTCTGCTGCATTTTTTAACTTTTGTAAACAGATTGCAGAGAAGGAGCCAATGCAGATCTGGACATCTTGTATGTCATCAGGCACAGCTTTTGAGTTTTTTATTGCATAAGGGATGGATTTCTGACAACACATTTTAAAAATTGCTTCTTATCCAAAAAACGACAGGCAAGAAAATTACTCATGAAGAATAATCTTTGTTCAGTAAGTGTAGTCCCCCCACGTTCTTTGCAATGGCCGAGTAAGTTGGCTATGTGCGTGGAACACCATACGGCTCGCAGGGGACAAAATCTACCCAAAACTCTATGCCACGGTGTGTTTCCACAGCAGTTTGGGGCTTCCACTCCAGCCCCTGGGCTTGCAAAGGAGCAGAGACACCTGAGCTTTCCCTAACCAGGGGTCTGTAACTACCAAATCTGTTTGTATAAGAATAAAGTCAGATCTTTTAGATGCCTATCACTGGACAATGCACTCTTATGAAAAACTCAGGAATTTTATTGATTTTTCAATAGCTGTTATGACAGTTGTACGGATTATGATAGTCATATAGGGTTTTAAAAAATTATTAGTTTTTCAGCAGCATTTATTAAAGAAAATAATCATGAATGAGAGGGAAAGTTTTTTTTAAAATATCAACACTATCTAAGGAGCTGGAAACGTTTGGTAGAAGTAAGTAATCGATGTTCATCATGGCAAAGAATGAACAGAGTATTTCAAGGTTTGGTGTTAAGGCATATAAAATACATTACATTTATAAATGTAGTAACACTTGTATCAAAAAACTATTTTAGCTAGCTATCATAATATTTCCATAAGAAAAAGCAATTCCCACTCAGAGGCTTTACACAATTCTAAATTAATGTCATCAGCTGTATCACGGGAATTAAACTTCTCCCTAGGCAGACCCAAAGCAGCTGTATTCAGTGCACAGGTGTAATCAAGAAATAAATATTATTACAGAATGATGTGGGAGAAAGATGAAACAATAGTGCTGAAAAGTGTATCCTATTCCATAAAAAAGTTATGCTTTCATCTGTAGTAAGGATGTAAAAAATTTTAGGAGCATTTAAAAATTCTTACCTGAGGAGAATTTGAAACGACTAGGAAGTCTACTTCATAAAGCTATGAATAAGGATACATCATACAAAACTCACACTCATTAATGGTATATATATAGAATATGCAGAGTTCCTTCCTGTGCGTTCAGGAGCATATCTGAAGAACATCCAAATATCAGATTTTTCCTCTCTGCTAAGCTTGTGGTCTTGCCTACATCATCTGCACTATGTACTCTATGTACACTATGTACAGTATCTCTGTTTTCTTCATCTGGATTTCCTAAACAGAAATCCAGTCTCAGCTCTCTTCTACATAACATATTATTCAAATCCTTCAGCACTTCAAATTCTCTGCAAAACAGACAATTTTTGTGAACACGAATCAGCCACAGTCCAGTGACAGCATCCATTTCTTCATGTAGTCTCCTTTCCTATTTATTGGTCTTTGACCCTGCAGGGAGCCTACAGTTACTGAGAATGTGTCAATCTGCAACTGCCCACTTTCCTTCAGCCTTCATCCATGGTCTCACACACCCAGCAATCACCTCCTCTAGCAGCTTTCCTTCTTTCCCAAAACAGTAACAACACATACGTTGTAACTCATTTTCTTTAAATACTGCTAGAACTACTAATTACAACCCCTCAACTATTTTTTCGTTTATAAACTTGCTGCCCTTCTCCAGCATGTTACTGTAGTGTAATTAACTTCCAGAGAACAGTGTTTTGACTTCATCTTACCCATTTGCCTTTCAGCCTTCACATTGCCTTTAATCGATCTAACAAATTAATTCATATCTGATGGTCAGAGACTTAATCCTGGCCAAACCAGAAGTTCTTTCTGTTCTGATCTTTTGTAAATTCTCTGTTTCTCTCTCCTGTTCTCTCTTCCCTTCATATCATCTTGCACAACTCTTACGTATTTGTTCTTTGTATTACTTGACACTATTTCAACTATAGATACCGAGTCAAAAATTTACCTATCTTCTCATTACAAAAATAAGCATAATCTTTGAAATACAGTTAACTAGCAATCATCTAAATAGAACTTGAGTCATACGGTGAAAAAAACAACAACCCAGTTTCAATTCATGCACAGTACCTGTTACACCTATGCCAAACAGAAGAATGAGCTGAGCACAAAATGAACTTCTTGTTTTCCAACAAATGCTACTTAGCTTTAGCTCATAACATTAGCTGAGAAGATTAGGCCTACGAAATCTCAATTTTCCCAGTCCAATGGGAATAGCGGAAAATAGTACACAACAAAATAATAAAACCAGCCTGGTTTTACTTAAGAAAAACTAACACTGTGTCAACGTCCTCTTCCAGTGATTGATGGACTAATATGGAAGTACACCAAAATACCAGTTTTGCTGTCATTTAGAAAAACAAACATATTGAATTCAACCAAAGAAACAATTGTACAGATAAAAAAATACACTGACAAGGCAAGAACACAATGCAGTACAGAAAAGTATGGAGAAGTACAGAGATAGCAGTGGTATTCTGTTAGCGGCCCGATTAATCAGGAACAAAGTGCTGACAGGCCCTAGTAACGCAGTGGAAAAATGCAGAAGTCAAAGCTGAAAATCCCACAGGGCTTTTTAGGCCCTCCCTTCTACGATTGTCTTGTTGATAAAGATGTACAGGCTCCCATGAACTAGGGACACATCTCGGGTCACGGCTTTTGCACAGTGCAGATGAATCAAGGAAAACAGAGTGCCAGAAGGGCCTTGGCAGGCAGGCTGCAAGAGTTGTAGGGACAGGCATTATGCCCTAGACCACTCCATCTCACATACAGCGTGCACATCTGATGCACTATGGAAGCGTCTTCAGGGGTTAAGGTGTGGGCTCCAGCAGG
>NW_008825073.1:2277122-2288110 GCF_000699105.1 Pygoscelis adeliae | reverse complement strand
GAGGAGTTTTTAATAAAGTAGCCCTTAGG
Organism: Pygoscelis adeliae; assembly: GCF_000699105.1. Classification (NCBI taxonomy): domain Eukaryota; kingdom Metazoa; phylum Chordata; class Aves; order Sphenisciformes; family Spheniscidae; genus Pygoscelis; species Pygoscelis adeliae. The sequence continues at coordinate 2,288,081 of NW_008825073.1, read as the reverse complement.
AACAGTGTGGATGCGACCATGATGAACAGCCCAGAATAGTTTTCAACATTTATAAAGAAACTAAAAATTACAACCGAAATTCATAATACAGATCTGATCTATTACAAAAAGTCTTACTGCAGTTTTCACTTCATTCATATGAGTCTGCCTTCTAAGCTTTGTAGCTCATTTATTAAAATGCGTAACTTTGATTCAGAACTCCAAAAGCTATGTAAATGGATGCATCAATTCTTAAAAGCTGCTATTAGAAACACCTGCCTTAGTCACCGCCTGGACAAGCACGAGCAAACCTACACAATGGTCATGGCTAAAGATGGCAATCGCTGATTTGGTAATCGTGGACTCTTCTGTTCCTGGAAACCATCCACATGATTTAATAAGAGTTTTCCCTAATTTTGTATGCTGTCACGTTCTTATTTTACTCCTGCCAGGTCAGGAGAGTGTTTGAGCTCTTTCCTGATTAACTTCATGGTTAATGTTTGCTTAAGTTCCAAAATGAGTGTGCAGTGCTGCGGGACTACAAATCTTCCCATAGTACTACAACATTCTTGAATGGTTTTGTTACTGGAGAGAAGACTATTTAACCTAGAAGGAATAAGGTCTGTAAAGAACACAACAGAATTATAAACTTGAAGTCGTCTCTGGAAAAGAAAGGAAACAGTCCACTAACTCTATTTGACTTGAATGATAGCATGAGTTAGGAGAGAGTTATGATGCAAGGCAGATAAAATCGGAAGGAGATGCTACTTTGAACGAAGGCAGAGAGGGTATCAACTGTGAGAGGCTGACAGCGAAAAGGATCTTGTGCTGAGGACCCAGGCTGTCAGACTCCCAAGTTAGCTTAAAGGTCATCTCTGAAAGATAGCATTTCAAAGGGCAAATATTATAAGGTTGCCCTCTCTGCTCCTACAGCTGAATTAAGCCTCCAACAGCTCGACTTTGAAGGATAGCACTCTAGAGTTTTGCCTGAACTGGCCTCTTCCCTTGCATCATTTTTCTATGTTAGAAGAAAACACTTTATATATTTGCTTCAAGATCAGCAATGCAAAGAGCAAGATTACATACAACGATAAAGAACATATGCATTTGTCATTATGACTACCTACTACAGAATACCAGATCAAGAAAATTAGGTGGATGAGGCTTTTTTGTGAGATACTGGTAGAATCACTAAAAACGAATTTGCCAGAACAGGGAGACTTTATATACTTGGATGTGTTGTAAAAGAAATAAAACACAAATTGGCCTGCAAATACTTAGAAAGTATCAATGACAGCTTTTGCAACTGAAGGAGATAGCTACAAGAAATGCCCTTATTGTTTGTAGAAAGAAACTTGCTGAGAACAGGAGGGTATAAGGTAAGCTGAATGAGATGAGAAAGTTCAGACCCTTAAAAAAAGAAAGAAAAGAAAACCAGCAAAATAAAATCGGTGGGTTTTAAGCAGGCAGATGAAATGATGAATTCACTAAACGTGAATTACTCACTGATCTCACATAGAAGAGAGAAGCACACAGAAAGCGGAAATCAGGTCAGATGGCTAAGGGAATGCGTAAAAGACTAACATGGGATTAATCTCAGAAGAACGCAGATGCAAGTAGCAAGAAACATTAAAGTTATTAAAGCAAAAAACAAGAAGTCATGCTGGAAGCACATCAGCAGTAGGAAAAATGTTCAATATTCAATGGCATTATCAACAAACGACAATGTGCAGGCTAAAGTTTTCAACACACGTGCGCCCACCTTCACACACAGGCCAATCATGTAGGTGACTATCACAACTATTAACAAGGAAGAGGTGAAATCTCAGCCTAGAATAGAGAAATAACAGGTCAGAAAGCACTCATTGAGCTAGAGCTTTTCAAATTACCGGGACCTGATAATCTGCCACCTGGTTAACTGTTCACAGAATCTCAGGACAAGTAATGGTATCTTAGAGGACTGAAAAAGGACAAAGTACTGAAAACCTGACAATCAACATATATTGCCTAGAAACAAACAGGAAATGGGAGATGGAGCTAGAATTATAGTCAGATTCATTCTGTGGTACATAATTAAAGACATTACTTGTAAATACTGGTAATAAGGAAATAAGAGTCAACAAACATTACTTTGCAAAAACGGTGTGAAGCAAATTCACTTAATTTTGTTTTATATAGCATTTCTTTACTGCATGAGACTTAAAAAAATGAAGAAAATAATACAAAAATCTTGGAAGGCTCTGACTTAAGAGACTTGCAAACAATTCTTGGGTTTCTAAAGAAGGGTCTTCAAAAAATGAAATGCTATCTTAGGAAAATGGAAGCGCTTTAGCTGAGCATGAGACACACGTATCTACAGGATGTGACAGGGACCTCAGGGCAAGCCACTCCACATGGGAAAATAATAGCATTGTGCAGAGATGTTTAATGGTCTTGGAAACAGTGTCTTGACTTTTAAACATTTGCTTTTACCATGAGACAAAACTCCTCCTTTAGGATTCATGACTGTATCATTCTAAAAGTACCTTAGCATAAATTTAAGTGCATTTTTACATTGAAAAGTCACAAAATAAAAATGACATTTAACTGTCAGAAAATTGTCCTCTTAGTCCAAAACATTTTTCTAATTGTAAAGTTTCCTTTTGACATTGATATAATTCCAAGATATTTCTAATTTAATTTTACAACTGCTGTAAAAAATAGCCAGGGAAAGATCCTGGTCCAGCACAGTGTTTTATGGTCAGCGAATCCATATTAAGTGAGCAGAGCATTTGGTAAGTGAGCAAGAGATCACACAGATGTCCTCATCCAAGGCAAAACCCTTCCCTACTCCAAATTCCCTATGAACGTCCTGATCGCCGTCTATTTCTTCTTTTCACACTTTGATCACAAATTCCATTCTGCACCTTTGAAAATTCTCCTAATTCTTTTTCTAAGGAAAAAATATTTTTCTTAAACAGCTCCTGCCTTGCACTAATTGTCTGGCTTCATATTTGTCACCTTTCTACGCTATCTAGAAGCGTGCTTAGTCTGCAAAAGTAGCGTGGGGAGATTTTTAATTCTCTTTTGAAATACCTGGCACTCAGCAACATAAGGTGAAAGAAATTGATTTCTGTGGAATATCATTTGGCTTTGATACAATTTACCCTACATTGTACACTAACTCTAAATTGAAAATCAGTGTTTTATCCAAGACCCCTTCTCCAAAAAACATAAACTGTAGACGAGATATCCTCTTTCTATGTTTTCTCACAAGTGTAGTCACTGATCCCTGAATATTTGTCCCCCTATCTTAGGATATAAATGGCTTTGTTATTAACCCTCAGAGTTTCTGACCTTGCCACTTTTGTGAAATAATAGCATAAGCTAGTGGAATTTTCTTTAAATGAAATGTTTACTCTATAAACCTGTAACTGCTATATTGCATTATATTTTTATGTTTATTATTATGAAATGATGTTATTTGTAAGTATAATTCTGTAATAAAAAGAAAACAAAGATTGATGCTGAAAGAGAATGAAATTTCAGAACATGCTATAAAATTAATCTAATACTGGAAAATCATAAAAAAGTGCAATTACTCTATTTACAGGTGAAAAGGAAAAACAATTGCATACATAAAAGTAAAAGCTTTATTGTTATAGTAAGAAGCTTATGAATATCAAAGTGATAGTGAAATCTTACAAACAAAAGGGTTAATCTTAATTGTGCGTGTTTTGACTATAACATGGACTTTATTTTAATGCTATAAAACCTCTTTCTTTATGCAAAAGTACCTTTGCATAATGAATGTTGTAGCTATTGCAGAAGTTGCCTGAGTCTTTTCACATAAATCACAACTGCAGTCAACCTCAACTCCTTTTGTTTTGCAAAGCTGATGCTCAATCATAATATCCTCCTCGATGCCATTCTGAAAGTACCAACTGGTACCAATGAAAGAAGCAGATTTTAAAATTTACCTAGTAAATATGTTTACAGCCTTCAGAACTGTCAAAGGAGGATGCAAAAAAGATACTTTGGTATGGGGATGGTTGGAACCACAGAATATTACATGTTAGGGAGCAATTATGACTACTGATTTATCATAGGATACCTGCTAACACATCTGGGAAGCTCATGGGCTAGAGATTACCTGTTGAACAGTTTAAAAGAGTGTTAAAAATACAGTCCACAAGAAACATTAACGTTTACTGTTCTAGCAATACTTTCAGTTCTGGGCATTTCCTTGTTGGAGGAGCTACTTTGGGAAAGTTTCAAGGAAACATTTGTTGCAGTTTACTAGACAATCAATAAAAACCACCTGTGATTTTACACCACTATCCTCAAAGGACAAAGAAAATGCCTCCGTATGACACAATATTCATAACCAAGGAAACAGACAAATTTGGAAAGATCTGAAAGCAAAGTGGCATGCCTGTACAAAGTTGACTTCCGAGTCACATCCCATCTTGCTGGAGCATACTTCCATAGCATAAAATAAAGATAAAAAGATAAAGATAAAAAATAAACTATACGTGGCTCCTCAAGTTTACCCCCATGCCTATGTATAGTATAAGGAATAAAAAGTTCTCTGCTGAACTACTTAAGGTTGGATACCAACATCTGAAATACCCACCAACCACTAATGAAGTTTACATCAACAAAAGTGGCTGTTGCTATAGCCAAGGAGTTTACTTGTAAGGGAAGATCACAGTTCATCCACCAAAGTCAGACACTATGTCCTCCTTTTGGAATTTAATGTGCAAAAAGATAAGAAGGAACCATATTAAGTCAAAGCAAAATGGAAAAAGCCTGTGGAAAGAGCTACTTCCTGAACTATAGCAATTAAAAGCCTTGACATATCTATGAAAGAAGGGAATGTATAATCTTTATTATACTGTAAGCAAGGCAAATGGCAGATTGATATCCCTTGGCACAGGAATACGCTACTAAATATTTGAAGACAAGCTGTGACTTCAAATATCACATCCAACTGCAACTTTAATTTTTTTTTTTTTGCAGAAAAAGCAACTCATGCTGAGGAAGATATGGCTTATTTGAAACTTATTTACTGTCATAACAGATGGTGAAGACTAGAGAGAATATAAATGAAAAATATGGGGGCCCAATAAATGTCAAGGCTCCCAACTTGGTTTGTAAAATTAAAAGAAAAAAAAAAAAAAGAAAGAAGCTATATCTATGCAAGATACAAAAACTTAACAGAATAGATTAGCTTTTTAACATCTTGGAAATAACCATTTTTCTGCCCACACAATGTGAGATTAAAAATTGCACTGATGTTACAGTCACGGCCATCCTGAAAAAGTTATACAGCATTATCTATACAGACTTACCAGTATTCAAAACTCCTTTGCAGGTATTTATCCCCAAACCTCTGGTGGGCCATGAATATTTTATCAGTTACATCCAGGATGGCCAAGATAGTTTCCTGTGAACCCATGTGGCAGGGTAGAAGGTTTGCTGGCTGTGTTTGTAACCCTAGGAACCACAGCCTGAGGAAGCAGGTCAGAGCTAGAGCCAGAGCTACAGGTCCAGGGCCTTCTCTTGACTGGGAATTTTCAAGTCTGGTGTTCTCATTTCTAAAGAAAACAAAACTTTAAAATAGCAAAATCTTCTGCAAAACAGAATTATTCTTTATGCTCAGCCCTCTCTAACACTCACCTCAACCTCTCTTAACTTCAGAGAGAACTGAGGACTCTTAGGACTCTCTAAAAAGCACCTGGCATCCTATAAAATTGTACTTTGGATCCTCTTCACAGGAAAGGATGCTTGCGTGATGCATCCTTCCTTATTTTCTGAGGTATGCAGGTGAAATAGGAACCACTGAAGAATGAACCATATCCATTCACTTATAAAGGGAAACTGCATTTGCATTGTTACTGGAGCCATTATTATCTTGGCTATGCTTCTGATACAAAAAGCAGACAAAATTAAGGCAGAACTAAAACAAAGTGAAAATGATATTCATGAAAATTGGAAATAGTCAATGTAAACTTACATAACGAAGCTGAAGCTGAACAAGTACACCTCACTGGAAAGCGGAGCTTTCATGGTTATACTGTGCAATGTATTAACACTGTAGTTCACATAAGAGTACAAAGCCAGCAGCAAAATGAATAGACATTATTCTATATTTAGCTTCTCTGTTGCTGTATATAAAACCTAGATGACTAGAAAATACACCACTTTAATGCAATATCTCATTCACTAAAATACTTCGTAGCTAATTTTACTTTAAATCTAGCAATGAATTTCAGAACATGGTAAGAAATGGAGTATTACATACCTTACAGTGGCACAAAGAAAAATAAAACCATGAGTATATTTTTATATAGTTTTTCTTAATGAAAAACAAGGAAACATACACAAAGTATTTGCGTTTTTCATGCTGCTACCTTTTATGCTTTCTGTGCATTGTATTTGAATGCTGTCCTCTTGATTATATTCTCTGAAATACTTGTTTGAAGTAAGATACTTTATTTTAATAAGTGGAACAAAGCTTTGAATAGCTTGGTTCAAAAAACAGTTTTAAATGAAAGGAGCTGTTGCTAAGCACAGGGATCTTTGCCAAATACTTTTTAAATGGTTTATTGTGCCCTAGCAATCCTGAGATTAAAAACATCTCTTGAATTACAATGACACATCAAAAAATAAAATTAATGTGGGGGTTTTCATTACAAGAATTGAGCCTCTGTGTGTTATTCTTTCCATTAGATAAGAAAGAAACATACTGTGGTACATTGTTTTTGCTGTCAGAGTGAGCTTTTAGGCAAATATACAGTATCACACTATATCCCTCATGGATTCAATCACGTACTGTACAAGTTCTTCTATTAATTTAACTTAATGCTGTGGATTTAAGGGATAGACTGTATATTTTCACATATTTTTCTGTACTGGGGATGAGTTATTTTTAGACTCCATAAGTCTTCATCAAAATCAGAAGATCGCATTGCCTCATACAACTACAATATGAATAATAGTATTGCCTCACTCTGTAAAATCATTTAATTTTCCACAGTTCTTACAACAGTTACAAAACAATTGTTTTGCCAAGCTCTTATGTTGCAACACTGCGGAGCGTATAGATCTCGTTGTCAATGAGAAACCTGAATGCAGAGGGCTAGACATTTTAAAGAAAAACAAAATCAATAGCATTTCCTAGCTAATAAAGATGTCTAAACCCATACTCTTAACAGTGTTGGCCTCATAGTACACAAATTATGATTTAGAATAGGGAAAAAGGAAGTAGCAAAGACAACAGAGAAAACAGTTGCTAATTGATTTTAAACCAAACTTGATTTCCACATCCTGAAATCCTATTTTAGTTTGTATCTGGGGGACTGCGAATATATTACAAACCAAAGACACAGCTCCAGATATCTCAAAAGCTAGATACGAAAGCAGGAGCATGCAGATTGTTAGGATTTGTCTTGAAATCACTAACTATTGTGTTTTGCCCAACATTTCATAAGATACCAGTGAAAGACTGCACACGTACTTTGCCAGATAACACATGTACATCGGTGCTGTATAGCTTTAGCCCACAGGTTTTATTTGTCAAAATACACTTTCCTGCTTTATTTCACAAGGGCAAATAAAATAATTCATCTGCAACTTATAGATTATAGCAAATTAAAACAAAGCACATTGTACATGTTAAAACCGAGCAAAATCCAAACTAGGTAAATTGGCAGACATAAACACAATATTGATTGGAACAAGTGGGTCAAATTACATTTGTCTTGTTACTCATACACATAACACCTCAAGTTACTCGAATAATAAATGCAAACGTATCTAACTCAAAAGAATTGCAGTGAAATCCTGCCACTTACATACCTCATATACTTTCGCGGATAATCCATTACAAAGATATCTATTCAGGTATTTATTAACCCCAGAACGTTTCTCTCTCAAAGAATTTTGATAGTTTAGTAACTGTCCCCCAATGTGACTCTTCTTTTAACAGAATTTGAACATACAGGCAGACAGCTTTTTTTCTTCCCCATCTTAAAAAGGAAACATATGAGAAAAAATAAGAGCAGCATGTCAAAAGGAAAACCAAGGTGACCTTCTCAAATTGGCCATGGATTCTTTGCCTTTCCAAGCTGGTACAAGTTCTTGGAATTTCAGTGGGGACCTAAAACGGCCAGAAAGGTGTTCCCTTGTTGTAAGGGCACCGTCTGTTGGCACAAACTTGACATTACTGGAGCTCCCGTATTTAGGGGGAAGGAGAAGGATAGTGGGAACAGGGAAGAGGCATGACAGATGAGATCCAGTACATCTATCTCCCACTGTTGTCATTTACAGCAACCTTCAGCTACTAAGCATTTTCAAGAAAGGGTGAAGAACATGACTTTGGATCAAGGAGTCTAGAAACAGGATCCTGGCCTACTTCCCAAGCAGTCCCTAGTGCTGAGCCAAGCTGACAGGCAGACTCTGACCATACAGCAAGACTGGGAATAACAGCAATGGGAAAGGTGACTGGAGAAAAGAGAAGGCCTGGAGTATAAAAATCACAACAGTGTAGCATATCCTGAAAGTCAGCAGAGGAAAGGCGGTGACAGTGAAAGCAACAAAAAAGGTAAATGTGAGTTCAGCATAACTGAAACAAAATACTTGCCTTAGCAGATCATGACTTAAACAACAGACATCACTCGGGGATGATACCTTTTCTTCACAGAAGTTTCACTGTGTATTGTAAACTTTCAGATAATCTTCTACAATGAACTTGGCCTATAGTCTAGTACAACGGGTTCTCCTTTCAAAAAAACATACGAATTTCATGTTAACATTGCGTCACCTAGCATTGCGCAAACTCTGCAACGACTGACACGGATATGCATCTCTCTGTGTCCGAAACTTGCAGAAGGTTGTTTCACGCTCCCAAAGGCCTACTCACAGGAGTGAACTTAAAGCGCCTGTCTTTTTTAAAGCAGATATTAAAGATGCTGTATGTTGGTCAAGTTGAGAAATACCTGTACAAAATTATATTTTTAACACACTATAGATTTCAACTAGAGACACTCTATAGCTTAACTTTCCTCCTTCAGGAGATCCCTGCTGAATCCACTCATACACGTAATCGGGGTAATCAGGATTCTCATCGCCTTCAGTCATACAGGACTAGGACCCCATTCTTCGATTCATCAAGCCCACTCATCTCAGGGGGAGTCCAAAGGCAATGAATGCCACTAGGAAAAATATTCCTAAAACAGCCTCATTTGATTCCCTGCTCCGATAGGAAATAAGAAATAAAACACTTTAAAAATGAATCAGTTCCCTTCAACCTTTGCTGAAAGAAGGCCATCACAGTTTATAGCGCTGAAAAGGTGAAGAAGAAATATAAAAAAATATGAAAACAATTACAAACCTTTACATGCCTCTTTGGGAAATATATACTTTTCTGTTTTTCTTTGATAATACTACATAACTCCAGATTTCTGCAACACAAGGAGAGATGCTCCAGTCTCACATAAAACATCCATCCACTAGGAAAGGCATTTATTGGTCTCAGAAGCCAGATATCACCAAAACCAAAATGCACCATTATTTGGACAAAGATGAAATGAATTGTCGTGGCATTCTAACCTGCAAGAAGATGCACTCTTCATTACCAGTCAATATTCAATAACACTCTTTAAGAGAAGTTAATTGCGGAGGCTTTGAACATTCGCACCGGAACTCACAGACTACGGCAACTTCATTTGTTCCTATTTAGTCTGTGGATTCTTTATTCAGTATGAGAGACATGCCATATAAAGTAAGTCTGAGCTAATAATTTTCTCATTTCCTAAAAACCTTAACTACGTTAATAATTAAGGCATTTTTTCTTCATACTGATTTAAAAAGGAATTAACACAACTGAATAAGCAGTAATTCTCACGATCAAATCTCCAATATTCTCTAAAGCATGAGATTAATTTTCGTGTTTGAGTTTTCTTATGGCAAGGATCACACTGCAATCTTTCCAGGCATCGATATATACCTCAAGCTTAAAGCCTGTCTATAAAAAGAATATCTATGTTGAAATAACTATTTTGAACAAATTATGCAAACGTTAAATATATTAGAAAAAAATCAAAGGCAGAGTAAATGAGAGAAAGTGACTCCATGCTAGTAATAGCTTAGTAAGAGCAAATTGCCCATCCGACATTAGCTGCCCAAGATGAATACCTCTTTCTAAAACAAAAGTAAAGCTTCTGGGGAAAAACTTATAAAAATGGAAAAACATGGAGTAATTGCTGAGGCTACTTAATTGTCAGGAAGCGATTTCTGTATAAATTGTCCTTATTTCAGACGGTGTTAGTTTTGTTTTATCTCCTCAAGTAGTATGATAGTTTCTTATTAGGGTACTTGGCTTAGAGCTTATTTTTTAAATTAAGTTTCAGTTATAATAAACTCTTGCATAGATTAAAGCAAAATATTATAGCGGTAGCTCATAGATGATGTTATTTCAGTGAAGACATGTCGTAAGTTTAATGTTTCTCTAATGATGGCTCTGTTAGTTAATTGAAACAAGTACTGCAGAGACGATTTTCCTCTTTTGGCAATTACCGTTTTACTAACGTTCAAGTACAAAGTAAACACGCTTTGGGTTCTGGAACCTCCGTAAGCCCTTTTGTAAACCGAATACTGAAATTTCAAAATTAATAATAAATTGAATTAGCTTTCAGGGTGTATTTTCTCTTTGACTTAATAAAACAGTTGAACGGAGTAAATGAAGCACAGATGGAAAACTCGGTGACAGGCACGCGCAGGTGGGCACCTTGGTCGCGGGGATCCCCGGGCAGGCAAGAAACCCCGCTGCACACATCCACTGCCGACGTTACGGCAGAGAACGTCTAGGACGTCCCCGTTTAAGCGTCAAGCGGAGCGGAGTCATTTTAAAATGCGTTAGCAGAAATGATCTTTCGCGGCCGAGGTCTTCCGCAGCCCTTCAGGCAGCGGCAGGGGCCACCAGCCCGCCACCACCGC
>NW_008825073.1:2273598-2276781 GCF_000699105.1 Pygoscelis adeliae | reverse complement strand
CCTGGCGCTGCCCGCCGGCTGTGCGGGTCTTGTTGCGTTTTCAGGACGGCCGAGGACCGCCTTTAAACGCGCAGCCCCGGCCAAGGAAGCGTACTACTGCGTGTCATAGAGCCGCCCGCGTTACCCATCCCAAGACCCGGTCAGGGGTGCTTCGGGGTATTTAAACGGGGAATTTCCTGCAGAAAGGTGATTCTTACTGACCCTAACTTTTTTTGCTTCATGGAAGACTTCACTTCTATTTTTGTTCTCGATATGGAAATACTTATTTTCCAGTTATTCCAGTACAGTTATCCGTATTTCGGTATTTTCACCACGTATGGCCTTCAGAGCCATTCCTTCCTTCCCGTCTCTTTCGTAACATGATCTAATCTTCACGGTCCCATGATTTTGCATGAGACAACAGTTGACATAACTACTAAGGATCTTCCTTCCAATTAGAATTTCTAAGATGTTACATGCGACTTGTTTAATCTTTTAAATAAAGTCTATAGTATTAGGTTAGCTCCAGAACTTCGAAATATGCTGCCTAGTAAATACACAGGGAACAAACCGAGTACATTTCCTTCGAATACGACAGCTACAATTCTGTAACATTTGCTTAGACAGTTATTAACCAATAATGATCTACAAACAATGCATACGTACCTGTAAGTATGCAAGTCCGTTATGCGTAACTACATACAATTTTTATACAGTATATACTATAAATTGTTCAACAGCATAATAATTGAAAGTTATCAGTCCCTAATTTAAAGTGAAAATGCAATATTCGTTATGGAAGCGACCTGTAAAGCAATTTCCATTCTGCAAACATTTGGCAAGCGCCCTTTGGGAGTACCATTGCAGGGTCCAGCTGCAGTGTCTTCATGCTTCCGAAGTGAACAATACAGGCTGCTTTTCTTTTTTTCCTACAAGCATTAACGGCTCCTTAACTTTCCCTGCCGGCCCAAAGCCTTACACAATGATGCACTGGCTGAGTTTACCTTTATTGTACCGCACGGAAAAGAAATTCTGCACCTCGGAACTTACCACAGCCAAATAGATTTGGGCAGGGAAACAATTTTACCATTGTTTGGGCAATTACAAGAAAATACACACTTCTCAACAGCTCAGCAAATCCCAAATACCTAGTTGCTTGAACAGTCAGTTCAACAGAACAGAGATAGGGCTATTGTGTTAGTTCTGGCTGGTGACTCCAAGCAATATTACAATCCCATGAGCTGCAAGGCCTGAATCTGTTTATGGATTCCTTATCCATTTTCCCAGGCTCTGTCTATGGAAATCAGCTTGAAAGTTGAAGATGCTGTATTTTAGGAAAATGTTTCAATCTATTTTTTACATATGCTTTTAAACCCATGGAATTTTAAATAACTGTTCCTCACTGAACAGGTGAAATTAAAACAAAAGAAGCCATACACACTAAAAATTACGAAAACTATTTTAAATATTTCCCTTAACCCCCACTGCCTAGTGACACAACATCCTTCTGTCAGCCTTTTTGCGTATCCTTATTTCCTTGCTTTCCCTTAGTCTCTTTCCACAGGATTTACACGCTCTTAACTAAAATGATAGCTGCTTATCTGTCTGTACATCTTGTATAAATCTTTCTGAATTTGGTTGCATGACCTCTTGTTTTTCATGGCCTGCAACTCCCCTGCAACACAGAAACCAAAGCGTGTGCTACCCCTTGACTGCACGGCCTTTTCTTTTTTCCAGACCATTGGTTTATAAAATGAACAAAATTGGGCCTAATACTGATCTCCTGTAGCACTCCACTAATCACTTTCCTCTTTCCCAAGCCACTACCCTCTCACAAATACCTCTGTCTTTGATGTCTCAGAAGATAATTTATCTATTCACATACCTCAGCTACTATAAAGTATCAAAATTACAGACCTTGCAGATTATTCTTTTGTGTTTTGCTCTATCAACAGATTTCCTAAATGCTAAGATAATTATGTCTATGGACCCAATTTACCTTGTTACTGCATAGCAATGATTTGTTAAACTTAATCAAATTTTTGTGGCTGCCTTTAACTGTAATATTCCAGGTGCCTCCACTGGGGCCTGGTATAAAAATAAATGGAGTAGGAAAAAAACTTAAACATGAAGATCATTCTGTGCACTCATTTACCATCAGAGCTCAGGTAGTATCATGTCTCAACAGGTATCCTATATGGAAAACTTAAAAACACTCTCCAACAAACAATCAACATCATCTTTTACATCTAGACAGAAACATGCAAGCATATAAATCCATGCCTGCTCCTTTTTGTTTAGGAATCCATACTGTGACTCAAATTATGGCAACAATATGTATCTCTATTACTCTGGAAAGGATTCTGTCCTACTCACAATACAGTTATGGTCTACCTTCACTTCTACTCCGCTTATTTTCCTTATTCTACTAGTAACTCCAGCAGTTTTTCAGTCCTGCGTACCCAGGTGTTTTCCCCACAAACCGTTACTCCCTTGGGCTCACCTAACGATCTCCACACTGCGTTTCCCCAACAAGTGTCGGAAATGGGCCCATTTACAGACTGGTCTGGGGGAGGGAGCTGAACGGGGTTCTCCTCATCATTAGCACAGGCATATGTGGGTTCTTGCCTCCCTCCACTATTCCAGCCCATTCTGCAGGGCCTTAACTCATTCCTTAAATCATTATCTACAGCTGCCTTAGAAGATCTTATAACATAGACTGTTTGTGCTGATTTTGGCTGGGATAGTTAATTTTCTTCACAGTAGCTAGAATGGGGCTGTGTTTTGGATTTGTGCTGGAAACAGTGTTGATAACACAGGGATGTTTTCGTTACTGCTGAGCAGTGCTGACACAGGGTCAAGGCCTTTTCTGCCTCTCACCCCACCCCATCAGCGAGCAGGCTGGGGGGGGCACGAGAAGCTGGGAGGGGACACAGCCAGGACAGCTGACCCCAACTGACCACAGGGATATTCCATACTGTATGATGTCATGCTCAGCATATAAAGCTGGGGGAAGAAGAAGGAAGGGGGGGACATTTGGAGTAATGGCATTTGTCTTCCCAAGTAACCGTTACGCGTGATGGAGCCCTGCTTTCCTGAGATGGCTGAACACCTGCCTGCCCATGGGAAGCAGTGAATGGATGCCTTGTTTTGCTTTGCTTGTGCATGCGGCTTTTGCTTTGCCCATGAAACTGTCTTTATCCC
>NW_008825073.1:2242364-2273556 GCF_000699105.1 Pygoscelis adeliae | reverse complement strand
CCCATCCCACCGGAGAGGAGTGAGCGAGTGGCTGTGTGGGGCTCAGTTGCCGGCTGGGGTTAAATGAAAACACTGTTAAGTCTACAGTTGTAAAACAACCTATTTAGTGAAGAGACATCTGCTGTTTCTGATGAGTATAAAGCAGATGATCCAGGAGAGAGAACCTCTGTGTTTTCCTTGCAGGGTCTAATTTTCAGAAGCTTGTGCCCACCATACTTACACCTCTTTCCCCACACAAGGCTTAAAGTACTCCAACAAAAGACAGGACCTACATTTTCCACTTCATCTCGTAGGTATGTGTATTCGTCTGTCATTCTCCCAGTCTTGCAGTCAGTTACTGTGAAGTCCTCAGGGTGCTTTCCCTTGTGTTTAACTACATGTGGGTTTGAAAAAGGAGGAGCAAATGGAAGTACCCCCTCTGCTCCCACATCCTTGCTTCCCACCTGTGGTGGCAGCGTCTCAAGGAGAGCAGAAAGCCTTGTGTGTGCTCTCTATGGCCACCTTGGCTTTACTGCAGCAGAAGGCAGGGCAAGAGAGAGCGCATTCGGAAGGGATTCCTCAGCCAGTACTACGAATTATAAAAGCACATCAGTGATCAAAACACACATGAATTTTGCTCCACCTACCTTGCATTTTAGCAATATTATTTCCCATGTCTGTGACCATCTGTGACCTGGCATAGTTCTTTAGGCGGTAACCAGGCAAGATTACGTATACTAAGTGCAGACATGATGCATAAGCATTCAGTAGTATCATAATCTGTATATTTTACATCTTGGGATATCTTAAGAAAGTACAGCTTCTTCTATACCTCACTTCTTAAGACTTAAGTTGTAAAGCAGTCGGTGAGCTGTGACACACCACCTCATGGAGTAACAACTGTGAATCATGGGTAGAAGTAAAGATTTCAAACAACGAGTGAAGAATAATGATGGAAAAGTGTGCTCTGAGCTGCTGACATTCTTTAGCTATAAAGCAAAAATAAAAGCAAAATAAAGTTTGGAGAAAAATAAAAGTTCTGTTTTATATTTGCCCTGTGCTCACAAAATTCTTTCTTTCTTTCCTTGACTAGTCAGAGACATAAAAATTCTATTACAACAAAAGAATTTGTTCCAGACCCCATCAAATGTCAGAGGCGTTCTGATAGCTAAGTGCCAACACAAGATAAAGATTAATAATAGCGGCAGCAACCTCCTTTCCCATGACTTCTATAAAGAAAAGGGACAGAGAATACCAATGTAGCCACATACAAACTTCTTCGCTGCTACCTTTTCATTTGTGTTGATACCAGTGTAAGCCTTATCGTGAATCCCTTGAATTATTGTCAAAATTCCTGTGGATTATAATGACATGATATCACCACTTCAACCTTTTTCCCCCAGGGGAAAAAAAAAAAAGGCTATGTCACAATGCAGAAATATTGTTTTGTATTCCAAACCAGTAACACACATTCCTGCAAACACAGTGACTATATGGACGTTCCTTTCACGCATAAACAGATCCTTAACAGGCTGTCTTTACTCACAGGGCCCTTCAACAGGTATTCCTGCTTATGTCTGGTAGTGATATGTATTGTAAACGTGTACACCATCTTATTTTATATTAAAACAGAAACAGATTGTTTCATATAGTTGAAATAACTGATAACAGAAGGCATAGCCATGCTAATTTACGTTGATCAGGATCTGTGCACATTTTCAAATCTCTGAAGAAAGGCAACTCTAACTTAAGTTGTTATGTCCAAAACCATCACATAAAGCTCAATTGGAGAGAGCCGGAAAGTTAGTTACGCAAGAAAAAAAGATACCATAAAAAAGTTACATTCTTGTCAGCTTCAAAATTGAAGCAAGGTTACACTAATTTCTATGCTGAGATTGAGAAGCACCCCTGCATTTCCATCATAAACAAGAATTAATGGATAGATTAAGATGCAATGAAAGAAGTGATTTCAAGTAAGCCAGAAACTCTGAAGCCAAGCAGAGTTAGTGGGCAGCCTTCTGAAGTGTATTACAGAGGGAGAGAATTACAAACTGTTATTGGGCAACACAAAAGAATGGGAAAACGCCCCTGCGACGAGCAGTGGCTGTTGTAGTGTCAGTGGCAGTGTCTGCTCTATTTCTGACCTCCTCTGACTGTGCTGGCAGGGAATTACCAGGGGTTAATCCTGGCAAAGCAGCCGAAGAGGCAGCTTGAACAGGCACTGAAACTCCGTCCTCTATGAGGCTGGAACAATTAGGACAACTGATAACAGACAAAACTCGTTCTTATCACTTTGAGAGTAAATTACCACAGGGATCGGAAGTTAATAGGCAATTCAGCAGCAGATGCTTTTTGCTGTGGACATAGACACACTGAGCTAGGCTTGGGAGACAGTGTTTCATTCTTTAGTGCAAAATCACATTTTTAAATAGCTAAATACATTAAAGCATGCAGGCAGATATCTATACAAAACAAATATGGAAGCTTGGGCTTTTGCTAGGATGGAGATTTTCTCATCACCATCCACCACCTGCTTCACCACAACATACTGGCAGAGTACTCAGTTTTATTTTCTGATTTCAAATATGCTTTTAGAGTACCAGAGATGACATCTATTTTATAAGTGCAGGGCTAAAGAACCCCTATTCATGCATTACTAATGACTAAAAATGGCTGAGGATTCTTCCTCACTAAGAAAACGTTAGTTATTAGAAGCTGGATTTCTAAGTCAATTATAAGGCCAAGAAAAACTTAAACTTAAAATCTTAACTTTAATAAGTATATTAAAATAAAACCAAGAAGTCCCTAAGTGCTTTTCTGTTTTCAAAAATATCGGGGGGGGATCTCATTGACTGCCTAAAGCCCCCTTTGAAACTACTGCCTTCAATTATGAAAACAGAATTTTCTTTCCCTTGCAGTGTTTGATGGAGGCCGTGCCCTAGCTCTGCCCTACCATAGAAAACACAGAGAAAAATTACAGTAGTATTAAATTAAGGTTTCAGTCCTTAATAATGAATGTAGAGATGCAGAACCTGGTACTATTGAAGCATAAGCATCATATAGGGATTTTAAAAAGATGTATTAACAATGCTTTGGATTGCAGGGGTGGGTGCAGCCCTGGGCAGACGGGGATGGAGTTGTGTGGCGGAACACTCTGTAAATGGCTAGCTGTGTTGACAATGAATGAGAGCGCTTTTCTCTCCTTGGTACCTCCCTGCTCTTTTATGTCCTCTGCCAGTAAATCCAGGGCTGATTTGTATGAAGTAACTCAGAGTAGAAAAATAAAAGTGGATATTTTCTATGCTGCACATCACTTGAGAAATCCCCGACAGACTCAGTATTTACAGGAGACTGAATTGTTAACTTTTAGAATTACAAATAGAGCATCATTCCATATGGTGCTACTTTTCAAATAACCTTCCTGTAAATCACAAACAACAAAAGGCTGATTCATTAGCAATGGCACTAACCGTGTCCATGACATGCACTCAGGCTCCTCACAGAACTGAAGAAGTTAACGTGTCCCAATAAGTGCCCAGCGTGAACTGTAACTCAATAATTCTTCTGTGTCCCTCTTTCTTTTGTTTTTATTTTTTAATCCATAGCTATTTCTCAAGCTTGTGCTTTTATTTTCTTTTTTGTGCCTTTTTTGGAACTCCTTGGCTCCCCAGTGGCTCTTTACCAGGTGAACACAAGATCCAGTAAATATTCAACCTAAACTTTTTTTTTTTTTTGGTAAGTTTTATACAAATGAACGAGGGCATCACCAGCATCAGCTGTACTAGTGTAATGCTACTGTTTTAATCTCCCCTTTTATTGGACAAGTACCAATTATTTAAGTGAGGTACCCTCATTTAAACTAAACATCTTCCTTCCATCATCCTTGTCACAGGACCGAGTCAGGCAGAATCTGGAAGTGAACCTGCTTTCGTGATGCAAGCAGCATCCACAAAACCTCTGTGTCACCACTGAAGACTGGCTGTGTATTTGCACTCTTCCCAGCTGTGTACTACGCTCACTCTGTTCTGGGCACAGCTTTGCTGCTCTTGGGAAGCCTACGGCAGCTCCCGGAAGGTGCCCTCCTCCATCCAGAGCATCCCACCTAATCGGGGCTGTAGCAGCCAGCGCACGGCAAACACACCTCCTTGGTGCCTGTGCCTATGTAAAGGACAAATGGGACTGCTTGGACATTCATAACAAATCAGCTAACAGTGAATAAAACCGGTAACAACTATACTCAAGCCTCAGGGAGCTTCATTTCATGATATTGGAATCTCCTCTCTTCCCCAAAAGATTGCTTCTTTTCTGGCGCATCCAGACAATACTTTTCTCTTACATATTTATTGTACTCCACTGATGATTCTGAATATCTCTCCCCATTGCTTCACGTTTAGATCTGTGTAAGCTTTACACCTATGGACTTCTGGCAACTATAGTACAAAAATCACTTTTTCAGCAGCACCAGTAACAAACCCCACTTAATGTAGAGTGACCTACTAACTCAGTCAGTTGCAGGATCCAGAGACAAATAGAGCAGGCTTTGCTTTCTTCAGCATCTCAGGCTTTTCCAACACATCGACATGAATACAACACATTGATACATTGTGACCGAGAAATGTTATACCTGTGATTTTTTAGCTTTCCAAAATATGAAGACTTTCCAAGAATGACAGAATAAAATATGATTTTTTCAGTAATTCCAACTGTGAATTAGTTAAAATTTAGAGTACAGTAGGATATAAGCTTTGAACAACTGCAGCATACTATTATGTAGTGAACTGCAGCATCCCCATAGCTCACTTCTGAGGTTATTTCATTGCCATCTGAAGCACGTATGGAGAGACAGGGCCTGCTCTAATTACAATATTGTAGTTTTGACTGACAGACAATATGTCTACAATCAACTCATTTGAAAGCCATGTGTTGCGACAGTTCCTTGTCCGACTCCAAAGTGTACAGAATTGAGACGAATCAGTGCCTTGTTACTATACACTAATCCCACAGTAAAAAAAAAATAAAAAAGTCCTAGAAAACACATGTATACAAAGAACAGCAACATGGGCCAAGAGGTACCCCAGTTTTTTTTGTATCTTTTCCTAATTGTTAATATCTGTTGGCTTTTTAAACATGGCCAGAGCATTTTGGAATAACACTTTAAAACATATATCCCGCAAACAAAACTACTGTTTCCAGAATTCCTGAACTTCACATTTGTTATTCTAAAGCAAAGCAAATCTGAATATGAAAATTTGAAAACCTCAATTTTTGAGATCACGAGAAAAAAACCGTTGATATTATTACACATATTACTAATGCACACAAATATATAGCTGACACTGAAACAATGTTTTTATTCTGACCTCACACAGGCCTGCATAAGTATAATTATTATGCAGCATAATATGACAGAGATATCTGTCATTAGTAGAATTTCTGGAATTTTGAACATACATTTCAATAGCCTAAGTGGACCTAGCTTGGCAATTTAGCTGACCCTGGAAAAGAGTGCCTTATGTTCATCTTGTGCAATCTGTCCAGTAACAGATGTACACCATTAAGATGTAAAGTGAGGTGGAGGAGGAGGGGAACAGCAGGAGAAGAGTCAGGCCATTTAGCAGAAGAGCCATGAGTTTCAGTAGGCCAGCATGAAGGAAGCACAGTAACGTACAAATCATTCAAAGCAGGTTTCAAGTCAACCTGTGATAAACAAATTACTATTTTTAAAGTATTGCATTTACTTTATGTTAAATGATATGTAAACATAAAAAAAAAATAAAAATCTGCACTGTGTGGTGAGAGCACGAGATGGGAAGAGAACGCAAAGAGATTTGGGTATAACAGGGGGCACCGCTACAGCTGAAGGAGCGTAGCGAATTCAACCAGCCTAAGGAGATACATTGGCGTCAGATGGAGAAGCTTTCTTCCAGCACCATGGACCTGGTCGCCAGGAAGCATGAAACCTACAGGTGGTAAAGTTCTCCAGATTAACAGTTTGTGTTAATGACACATTCAGATGTTTGAATTACTTTGCCATAGCAACAGACACAACCTGTCATATTATTAACTCATCTTCCTTATTACTGTAACGAATATACTGGAAGAGTTTTACTGGATTTAAGCTCTGTGTTGCCTATTGGTTTCTGTGAAATTTTCTCACCTGTGTTTATTCAGTTACTACCAGAAATGTGTAAAAACTTGCAAATAATTGTTTTTTAAAATGTTCAGAGTGCCACTTTCCAGGATTATCGCAACATAAAAATATTCATCATATCTGCCCACACCAAATGTTGATATAAATTATTAATTTAAGACAAATGTGACAATTAAGCAGATTTATTAGCCTTAATACATCATGCAATTACTAAATGACTTCTTTTTAAAGCCTGTCTTCTTTTTTTCTCTGCAATCAAAACTTCTTTTGTTTCAGGTACTATATTTTATTTATTGATACACATCATTTTGAGAATGAGCTATCCAAGTTAAATTTTGTAGTGACAGCATATAATTAACACAGAAAGTACATACATATATTTATTAGCATCACAATAGCAGTCTCAAGGGAGGAAAAAGTCTCTTTCAGACTGAGTGTTCAGTAAATAATTAACAGAAAAAACGATCACCGTAACTGTCGCTAAAATGCACCTTTACTTGCAGTCTTAGTACATGGACCAGTAATTGACTGAAGTTGGATCGTTCATGCCTAAAAGTAGTCTCTTTTGCCACAAGGGTGATACCCACAGATGGGAGAATAATGGCCAAGTTTGTATTTCCCTTGCCTATGGCATGATGTCTACTCTGTGAATAATAGAACAGCAGTTTTCAGGATTGTCCAGGATTATGATTTTCATGTTTTCAGATGTGTGAGAGTCCCTAGCTATCAATATATTAGAAATATAGATAGAAAATTTAAAAATCCACTTCATTATAATAAACACATAAAATATGGCTCATTGGACAACTCTGGCGTTTACCAGAAACACTGCTTTTTCACCACATATTCCTTTGGGTGTCCTTTATGGGGGGGGGGAAGTTGTTTTTTTTTCTTCCCCCTCACACATTACATGTTGCTCTGGGAGCTTAGATATTCTTTTCAGCTGATCAAAAGGAAACGTCAGGGATAATTTTGATAAATGTGAGCTCTCTCATATTTTTTGTTAACAAGTGCTTTGTGTGTCTAATAACATGCACCTGTGAAGCTGATTTTTCTTCTTCATGTGACCTCAAAGAATTAAGAGGAGACTGTATAGTAAGAAGAGACTGTACCTACTGCTAGGTCAATAACATGGATGAAAAGACTTAATCAATGTAGAGATAAAATAAGGCCTTCTAACCCCCACCCCACCCGCTGTCCCTCACCTTGGCTGTGGGCTTATTCTCAGTAGTTTTCTTGTCTGCTTGTTGTGGTTAGCTGGCTAAGTACAAACCTGGACCCACAGGCGTTGTGCTGTGATGAACATGCCGAGACAGCGCTGAAGTGAGCACACCTCAGTAGCAGCCGTTAGTGATAAGTGCCAAAGCCTTTAAATTGATACAAGACCTTTAAACTGCACTTCTACCAGTTTTCAAAGGAAGTATACTCTCTTTACGTAAACTACTATGACAACCAATAATTCCTTCTTTCTGAACAGACCCTTACTAGGAGGGACATATAATAAGAATTTATAATAATCTGTTGAATATCTTGAGTGCTATACTAATTTTCCAGTGTATTATTCCTTGTAGCTAAATGCCTTTGATAATGGAAACAGAGTATCAAATTGTGAAGTCCAGGAAAATGCATTGTGGTTCCAGTCTTCTTTGGTTTTCAATCAAACGTGTTTACCATGAACACATTACATAGGTTTTTCCTCACGAGCTATCAGACAGCATTGTTCCCCCTAAGGGATGAACTGTGGGCTTTTAAAGATTTCTGATACAGACTGTCGAAATTTCCTAGGTCTACTTTGTTAAAGATGATTAGGGAACAGTATATTTTCTTGTTTTGCATAGGTGGTTCTCGTTTGGTTCTGTTGTTCTGGGGATAAAACATTAGAAATTAGAATTATAGCCTGATCTGGAGAATTCTAATGAAACACAAATATAAAACTGAATTTCTTTAAAAATTCAAATTTCCTACAGAACATCTATAGATACCTTTGTCACAAGTGAACAGCTTCAAAGTTTCTATTTTGAAAGGTGTTTCATTTTTTGTCATGTAAAGGCTCCTGTGAATCTAGGAAAATAGTAATGAATTTCTTTCATTCATCTGACAAGTACAAAAGAAGTGACTCTCCACTGCCTAATATGAATTAAAAAGAAAATTGTAGTCTATCTGGTTTCCTGTAAAAAGATTTTCCTAAACAGAATCAGTAGAACTCCAAGTGACAAAATATTTTTGCTGTATGAGACAACTTTCTCAGCTTTAAAGCAGTTCTTTAAAAACAGTTAAACACACATTTGATATAAACGTTCTCCCATACAGATCTTAACATTAAAACACTTCACAGCTAAAAGAAATATGTCTTGTACTATATTAATTTGTACAGACTTAGTCTATAAACCTAGACTAGGATTCAATGTGTCTGTGAAGCCTGACTGAATAAAAATCTGCTTTTTAAATTAAGTGGCTTGTAGTCAAATTTTATTTTTATTTTTATTCAGTCTCTGCAACCTAAGCAAGGTTGTTTTATTTTAGGAACGTTCCTTTAGTCAATTATTTAAATTGTAAAGCTGTACCACAGGATATAGTCTGTGGGGATTTGTTATGTACCGATGGGTCATTTATTTATGAAATTTCTGTGCTCTACGCCTGTTAAAATATTGATGTTCTTCCCCTTTGCTCCTTTTTTTGATTTAAGTAAAATGGTAGGTATTGAATTGAATTAATTTACAGATTAGCCATTATAATGAAGTCTTATTTAATCATTAAGACGAGTCGAAAGAGGGGAAACAGAAATCTGGCTAACAGAGTTTCTGCTATTCAGCAGTCAGCAATCCTGGGAGCAGTCCAGAACAAAACTTCCGTAAAGTCTCATCCACGTGTTGGTTTAAACACTGTCTACCTGGGTTACTTTTTCTTATGAAGGAAATGTCAGTGTCATCTGCATCACTCACTCTCCATCTCTCCCAAGGAGGTGACGCATAGTTTATAGCCTACCCTTACAGATGCATTTGATTTAGGTGCTGTAGTAAAGTGGAAGTGTCAAGGTGATTCATCTGTCTGCCACCGCTGACAGCTGTGTTACACAAAGTGCCTGTGTGGAACACATTGATTGGGCTAAAGAAGTAGGTGTTCCAATATCAAAGGGAAAGGCTTTCTTTGTCATTACAAACATAGCGCTGGCTTTTGACCAGTGTAACAGATACAGCCTGCATGAACATTATGTTGCATATGCTGAATATGTTTCCAGGGTTCTCGCCCTGCGCCAGGGACCAACAGCAGACTATCCCCTTGTAAACTTGCTTGAAAAAGAAATTGTGTTGCCATGACTAAATTAAAAGGAAAAAAAAAAGGGAAGCGATTACAAATATATTGGTTTCATAAAAAAACCAAACGATCATTATGCCCTTGATCTGTCACATGTTTTAGAACAACATCCACTACTAGCTAAAAATGTTAATTTCCTTTTGGTACAAATCCTGCAAAATATCTAGTTTTCTTTCAGTGCGTTCCTGAAGTTTCTCAGCATATTCCCATTCATTTATGGAAAATTATCACCCATTATCTATTTTGTGAATTGTCACTGCTACTTTTACCAGACAGCTACTTTTACAAGGTTCTCATATTAGTAAACTGTTTTATTAGTAAAACGTTTTCTAGATACTACGATTCTGTAATCTAATTCCTGTCTTTTCATCCATATGTGAGAAATGAACCTTGCTGGTCAAGTTGAATGACAGGCATGTATACATATATGTAGTCTGAGGTGTCATTTGTAAAAGAATGAATTATTAAAAGAAGTAATGGGAGCAACCTATGATGATACAGTGTCAACTGAAGCTATTTATCCATCATAATCCCTGCCTTTATGGATTAAAAATAGTTGTATATTCAGAAGTAATCTGAAATTCAGTGTATCGGTTGTTGATGTGTCAGTAATTTATCTAAAATAGTCCATATTTTATCATAATATCCCCAAAATATTGCAAGTTCATTTAATAATGTGCTATGCTTTAGAAAAATATGCAGTTCCATTTCAGGAAAAATGTTACATTCAAATTTTTCTTGGTGTCCTTGGTATTTTGAAAAAGACAAGAGACTTTGAAATTCTAATACATGGGTGTTTAAAAGGCTTCAGAAATGACGTTTTGCTATAGTAATATGAAAAACAAATGCAAAGAAAAATTATTCTTCTCCATAATAAAACTACAGAAATACTACAGTCTCTAGACTAAAATGCAGCTCACAAAATAATAAAAGAAAACCTTTATGTATATATTTGATCAGGTTTGAAATATAAGTGTATAGAGAGAGTTTCAACGATTGTATAATTGTAGTCTGCACTTCCAACAACTTATAAACGTAGTTTATAATGAAAAATCGGATCACGAGGCAGCCTGTGGTTTCACCACAAAGTTGGGAGCAAAGACCTCCTGTATTTGAGTGAGGGCTTGACACCTGACTCTGCAGTCTTAGGAAATTTGATTTCATTTTCTGTTTCAATTTTCTACCTGTAATGCCACACTTCCCTTTCACAGAAGTTTATAACCAAAGGAAGAAATATCAGCCTCAAAAGGCGTAAGTCAAATCTGGCACTTATTGTGAACCATGAAATCCTAATTACTGAGCTATTTACCAGAGACAAAAAGCTGGCCGACAATGCAGTGTACCAGTACGGTTTGATTGCTAATTGTAATACATTAGGAGCCACCAAATTACTTCAGAATGCTATTATGATTTTTAATTCTGAAGTGAGAGTTAGAAACCTTAAAATGCTCTTAAAAAGACCCTTTTCTATCTTGCTAAAATAAGCTTCTAAAAGCGATTAAAGGAAAATGAGGGACAAATAGACTGATGAAAGGACAGACCTTGTAGGATGCAAGCAGGAAAGCACACAGTGTAGGAATATTTAAGAATTTGCATGACTTCAGGAGCTAATATAAAAGGTTTATCTCTGGCTATCAGATGACCTAGCAGGACATCAGTATAGCAGGTACCTTACATAGGTCTTCTGAGGTAAGAGCATCTAGAGTATCTTGTTGGATATCCAACATACTTGAGGAATGACGAGTAGCAAGTTAAAACATCCCTTCTCTAATATTTACCAGTTGCTCTACTGGCCACCTGCTCCATAACTTCAGTCCAAAATTTACCATTAAAAGGTTGTGTAAACAAATAACATAAATAATGACTGGAAAGTAATATTTCATAATACTAAATCGCAATGTTCTTTTGGTAGCAGCTTGAAACCAAGCAATTTCATTGTGCTTTAGCTCTTTCAATGAACATTAGATTCAATTTAAACAATTAGAATACTTATATCATTAATCAGAACTTGCACTTTAACGCAAACAGCAATATGTAATATGATGAAGAGTTCTAATGCTTTTTTGGAAAAATTAGGCTGGCATTGCATTTTTAGAGTAATGCAGATCAGGAATCTGGGCACGTGCCATGCTAAGAAAATTTGATCTTGGTACAATCTAGATCTGACACAGTCAACCTCTGGTATGCATGCAGGTCAATGAGTTGTCTGTTAGAGTAAGTTTACGCAGACGTGAAGCTATTGGGGACATTGGAGTTGGGTTTTGCTTTCTGTATGGGAACGGCTGTGCTACTGAGGTAGCAGCGGGCGTGCTACCACATGTACTGCTAGGTACAGTGGGCGTGACCAACTTGTAAGTTACTCTGTGCTATTATGTGCTAAAATCTCACAATTGGAGTGAAACAACTTCACATGGTCTGTTGAAGAACCTGAGCAAGTTCACGGAAGAGAAATCCATCAAAGGGTATCAAAAAAGGCAAATCTCTGAGTACCCTTTGGAGGGCAAACTGCTGACAGGTGGGAAAATATTCTGGAGAAGTATCAGTCTGGGCTTGCTCTAGTCTCATTATGAACATTGGCCTAATCTTGAAAAATACCCTAACATAACATGACGTTCAGTTGCCAATAACAAACCTCTTCTGAAATAAGAAAATCTTGAGGGAAATCAGAAATTTTAGTGATAAACAGTGACAATGACCAAATTATTTTTAACTAAGGAAACCTCTCTGAACACTAATTGCAAAGGCAGATAAAAGATATTTCACTGCTACTTTTACTATTTTTACTGTGACTACTAGCCAACTTGCTGACAACTCTTCCCTGTGATATTTGGTTTCTTCCTGAATGAACCGGTGCTCTTACATAAAGGGCCACTTTGTTTTTCTGGTCTTCAGGGAAAAACCCTGGCCTTAGACCTCCAAAGATCAAGTATTCGCATGACTGCTTATAAAATAGCACAAAAATTATATTTGTTTGTGTTCTCCTATAAAAATATTTTCCCTGTGCAAAACATTTAGCCCCAATGTTTCAGAAAGTAAGTATTTCATTGCAAGAATTCCTCTAATTTGGCAAAGAATATCTTTGATCCTGAATCTTACATACAAGGCACTCTTTGACTATATCCTTTGAAGCAGCTCGGTTTTCTTAACTTTCACCTATTCTTTTATATCAAGTCATATTTGACCATTCTTACATATTCCTTTTTTTGGAATATGTAGGAAATATTCAGCTATTTTGCAAGACTGGCTGATTTTCTCTGGTTGGCTTTTCTTTTGCTGTTGGAACTGTAATAATTTGCACATACTTTTTTTTTTTTTAAACTACTTATGTATCTATAGCTTGGTCAACAGACAGTGGTTCAGAAATGAAAGTTTCCGATTTGCTCTTTGTCTATATAAGGAATCAAATCCAACATTTGGTGTACAGAAGTAACATGCATGCATATCTTTCATATGATTTTCAATAAAGCAAGCTATTATTCTAACAATCATCCATCACATAGTAGGGCTGTTCAAGGAATTTAGGTAACTAAAAATCAATAGAATAGTAAAAATACTTAAAATTCTTTATAAATGTACTAACTGACTTCAGTTCAGACTGATATATTTAGACTGAAAAGACTTTAAAATATTTCTGAAACACACCTTTCTTTAATCTATGCTCCATGAATGTTCCATCTATGCAGTGTGCATTGAATGGAACTTCACTCAGAATATTTTTACAAAATGCCTTTAATTTTAAGCCATGGACAACTTTTTATTGAGACTAAAGAAAGGAATATGATTTGAAAAAAAATTTGCTAGAATTGAAAACTTACTGATACTTTATTAATACAGCATTACTAAAATTCACAACTTATTATGCATTTAAGGTCTTAAGGATATTTCAATTTGGCCATAAGATTTCAGCACAAATACACTCAAGAATCATCTCTCCATGATCAAAGTGCATGAAGGTAATGTTTCAATAGGCTGATTGTAAATGTTTGTGTGTTAATTCTGTAATATTTTTATAGCAATAACATTAGGCTTGTTTTATAGAATCATAGAATCATTAAGGCTGAAAAGACCTCTAAGATCATCGAGTCCAACCGTCAACCCAACACGACCATGCCCACTAAACCATGTCCCTAAGCGCCACATCTACCCGTCTTTTAAATACTTCCAGGGATGGTGACTCAACCACTTCCCTGGGCAGCCTGTTCCAGTGTTTAACCACTCTTTCAGTAAAGAAATTTTTATGGAAGATGTGCTGTAAGTTGGCATCTGAAATGGAGATTGCACAATACACACATGTATGAAAGGAAGTCTAAACTCCGATGTCTTATTCAAAAACATGTCATCAACCCCAGATGTCTTATTACAAAATCCTCTAACAAAAATAATTCTACCCCCCCCGTACACTGCTTATTTACACAGAAATTAAGAACTGATCAGAATATTGCTGAAAAGCCTTTTTCAAACTTTTTTTTTCCCCAACTTTATCAGTCTAATGGAGTTCAAATTCTTTAGTTAAATGCTTATCATATTATCTTATTATGAACCCATGCACGTAAATCTGCCCATAGGCAGTAACTTAGGATAAGTGTACTTCATCTCTATTTTGTGGTTACTTTTGTACTTATACTGCTGAAATGAGAAATCCACCCCATAGTCCACACAATGATTTAAGGGATGTTCATGCAGTTTTTCACATTATTATCAGTAGTTAAAATGAGCGAGAGAGGAAATGCTTATTCAAGCTATAGAAACATGAAAGAGGGGAAAAAAAATTCTTTCACGTCTATTTTCCACATTAAAATAGCTTTGTCTGTTTCAAATTTAAAAGCAAGTAATAGCTAAAACATGCATTAAATTCTGTCAGACACAAAGCAGTACTGACTATTGCAGACCATCAATACAGATTACTGGTACTCTTTTCTAAACTGAGTACTTAGGAGACAAAATCCCTTAGGTGATTCTGAAAATGTTACATATCATCATCGCAATTGCAAACTAAACCATGCCAAATCTACATTTCATACTCTGTTTGCACATATATTAGACCAATCCTTTTGAGGACAGAGATGTGTTTTCTTGGATGTTTGCACTTTGCTATGTAAATTCTCAACACTCAGCACAGCCAAAAAACTGTTTCCTTCTGCTGAAACTGATATCAGAGGGATAACCTTTGTTTTTGATTAAAACCCCCCCCAAAACTTTAGCCTCTAAACCTGAGCCTTCATTATTTACATAAGTAGAAGTTCCACTGAAGTCATGAGTATTTTGCTTGTATATAGACTGAATTGTAGTGAATATTTTTACAAATATGAAAGAATTCTAATGAGCTAACACTGGTTAAAATGATATGTCACATTTTCTAGAATTAAAAGATAGTAAATCTTCTGAAATTTCAGCATAAAATAATCCAAATTAAACACTGTCAAGTGGAACTCGGCATCATAAACACAAAATTTCATCTTGATACAAGGTGACCTTCGGAAACAGGCAATTGTAATCTAAGACTACAGTGTTGTAAATGTAACTTCCAAATCAAGCTCTGACTTTTTTTTTTTTTAATAAATGACACAAATAAATATAGCAGCTCAAACCATACTAGGGGAAAATAAAACAAATTATACATAGGAAGTATTAAACAAACACTCATTTTCAATATTTAAATATAGTGCGCAAAAGTGTATTTCATCCTAACTGCTTTTGCATCTGTGTAATAGCACGATTAATATGTCTTCCATGGATTACTTCATGGAAGATAACACTTTCAAGTAAAATTAAATATGGATACAACCTTCTGGCTCAAGATGTCCCTAAACTGCAGATTGCTAGAAGTGTCTCTGGGGAAAAGGCAGGAGTGTCTGTGTGCTTGCTTTGCTTTTTGCAGTATTCCGAGACATCCTCTATGGTCCAGTGCTGTAAAGAAAGGCTGGTCTGGCACAGGGTGGCAGTGGCGATGGACACCGGTCACTTAAGTTCTCGGCAAGGTGACTCTGGAGTATTTTTGTGCTATACATTTGTTCTTGAGAGAGGGAAGGGACTGAGAACAGTCTTTATTAAAGGGACACAGATGTTTGTGTTTATTGCACCACCTGAGCTAATTAAAATTCTTACCTTTTTAAAAAAGAAAACAGCTCCCCATGGGAATGAAAAGTGGCTTTAAAAAAAAATTACAGATGGGATAATGAAAAAAGCTTATTTTCAAAATAAATTATTTGGTTCAGAATTTTTGAGGAAAAAAAGAATATTGTGACATTGATGTCCAATTTGTAAGCTTTCTTTGTTTGGATTAGGACATAAGGAAAATGGTTTGTTAGACAAGCTTATCAACTTTGCCTGAAGTTACATGCTAGCTTTGCTGCACCTTATATTGAGTAAGAGCTTTCTTACTTAGCTTTTAAGAGAGAAAAAACTGGAAGAAAGAATCCTATCCATCTTGAACACTTAAAGGTGATAACCTTTAGCAGATAAATATTGTCATGGTATTACTGTTATACGAATCCTAAAAAAGATGAAAATCTTGTCGCGTATTTCCCAGATGTTACTGAGCTTTGCCATATCCAGAGGGATTTCTGAGCAAGACCCACAAGAAAATACCAGTCTCCCTTAAGATCTATAGTTATACAAATTCATATTTCAGTTGGAGGTGCACCTATCCTACATTTTTTATTTCATGTTTTATTTTCAAGGACTAAATTGTTTTTGTGATGAAGTAGTTAATGAATATAAATTGAACACCCCCCCCAATATATCAGTGAACTGCTCTTGAAACCAAAATGTCAGATAAAAGAAAAAAAAGCTTTAATTTGAATTAGTTTTAGACTGAAATTCTGTCGTAGACATAAAAGATTTCTGTTCACAGATAGGTTTCTGTTTTTACCTAACAACTAACAAATATTTTCTAAAGGTCTGAGAATTTTCCATACCATCTTGATACAATTGAATAGAAGACCCATTTAGCCTAATGAGCATTAAGATTAAATCATTTACTCACAGATCAAAGGAGATTTTAATTATGTAAACGAGTTGTTCAGAAACACAAAATGTTCCATTAAGCTTGACAATTAATACATACAATATTTATGAGTTCAGACTTTTTTCCTTGTTAAAAATTGATTGTTACATCAAAAAAAAGTTTCCCTAGATGCACTGACTGAAGGAAAAATATTTTAAGCCATTAAAAGTAGCAGGCATGCAAAAGATTTTACTGCCTTTTGCTTTTCCTTCTCCTCTTCTTTTTCCCCCCTTTCTTTTTTGTTGTTGTTGCTCTGAGCGTCTTGTCACCAGATGTTCATTATGTGTACAAAAATATTGAGTTCAATAAGTAAGTACTCACAGCACGGTCATACCATACTGCATGCATGTCACTGGGGTCTCTAAATGGAACTGGTGCAAAATAAAGCACTTGTAAAAAATCTCCATTTAAGGTCTCAAAGCTTTCTATTTCTTAGAATATGAAACAACGGTAACAAATAACATGGTGCAAACAAAGAATTGAGCTTTTCTTCACTGGTGTGTATCACAAATTCTTTTTCAAACTTTTTTTAAGGGAACAACCTTAAAATGAAGCATAAAGCAACCGCTCCAAACAAGGGTCTCATCCTGCTTCTGTATTCAGACGGACATTACCTTTCGGTGGCACAAATAATGCTGCACATGATAGATCATTAAATCACTATATTATTTCTAACAGGCAAGATTAAAATAAATGCAAAGAAAACAAATGATGGAAATAATGTTGATAAAATATGCAAGCTGGATTAGTTATAGAGTAATTTATTTCTACTAGAAGTTCTACTTAGGAAAGCAAATCAAAAGAATGGAAGTCTGCTGACACTAAGTAATCCTGAAAAACACAGAGAACAGTTGTAGGAAAACCGATGATGTTTCGGGAGATGAAAAATCCATTCAAATTCTTAAGGCCAGAGGTATGCATTAACAAAACTTTCTACAGGATTATTTTCTACACTTAAAGAAACTTAGAATCTTCACAAAAAAAAAAAGATAATGGGAGAATACTTTTACTAGCTGTGCTGGGCCAAAATTCTACCCTTAGTTACAGAGTATGCTTCAATAGACTACAATAGGTTACTACTATTTATGAAGATGCATCTGAGAACACAGACTGCTTTTAATGTTCATCAGAGTGAGCAGCTTAGTTATTAAGGCTACTCAGAGGCACCGACAAATGTATAAATTTGTCCAGAATAGTCACTGATGATTCCATGTTAGATTTACAAGGAAGAAGCATAAAATATTTAAATATTTTATGAAATCTGTACCATTGTGTCAGTGAAAAATTCCAACATCTTCAACATTCTGTCTTAACAGGGCAGCTGAAGCTTTTTTTTTTTCATATATTAGGAACTCATCATACTTTAGCTCTTTCACTCAATAGCATGATCTTATGATTGATCTTACTTATTTTTGGTTTGTGTGCAACTTGAAGTTGATGCCAGAGTTATTCTAATTATAACACAGTCAACAGAGTGACAGAAATCTTATGCCTTGGAACTCCATAAATAATTCAATGGAATTCAATAGTTTATATTCATTACAATCCTAATACATCCACAAACTTATGGTCAGCTTTCAGGTATTTTCCATGTATTTACCTTTCTATTGAATTATAACTGCATCCCAAAACAGAGTCATTTGCCATGCTCCTAATGCTCCTGCTTTTGGATACAGATGGCTAGCGATAAAAAGCTGAATTCACTATCCATCTATTCACTGTCTATCAAAATAAGTGTGAACGTAAATTATCCCAATCACTTTCACGCATGGCATATGAAAACTGATAAATCTGAGTGTCTATTTTTCCTTTTGGTAGAGGAAAGAATCAACTGATAACACTTTCAGTAACCTCTCATTACTTTTTTCTTCATCCACAATACTCTCATTCTCCATTAAGCTCTCCCTTTCCCCAGCCTATATAGAAATAAACAAACTGTCACAACAGATGAAGCAGTAACTCTGCAGCACATTCTCTCTTTCCACATAAGAGCCATATAAACTCCAAGGTGGAGGTAACTGAGGAAGCCTACATTGTATGATACTTATCACAGAGAGCCAAGTCTGTGGAGTTATCACGTCTGGGTTCACGTCTGCTGTATACAGCTCTTCTGAAGAAGAAAGCAAAGTGCACAGCTGTTAAGGCTGAAGCTGAAAGGAGCTATGCCATTAAGGGAGATGATGCTATGGGCTGGGTTCGATCTGGCTGATTAAGGTTTTCCCAGTGGACTTCAGCTGACAGTCTCCAAACCATGATCCCTTTCTGCACACTTTGTAAAACTGGGTGCATATTCACTATTCCATCGGTTTCATTTTGGTGGGCAGCGTGTTACTCAGAGACAAAAATATACATCTACATATATCTCTTGCCACATGTTTAACAATTTTAAACACGTTGACTCTAGTTAATTCAAAGTAATTAAGGATATAAGCTAGGTAGAAAAGGGTAGAACAAGGGGAGATTTCGGATTGTTTTGGAAACATTTAAGTGATCTGAATTTCCTATGTGCATGACAGACATGAGAAGGAAGCAGAAACTGGAAGGTTAGGTGGATGAGATCCTAACAGGCCTTTCAATTGCCTTAGGGCTGCCTAATGTACCAGAGAGACAGGACAAAATATGCCATCAGTGCTGCCTCATGGACTAGGTACGTCACCTTTGAAGTGCTGATATTTGAAACATGCCTTCCACAGTGTTTTTCCAGTCCACAAAGAATTAAAAGGAACCAGTTTCCAAAGTTAATGTGGGGTGGGTTTTTTTTCTTATATATTTGATAGAAGACAGAAAAATTCTATCTTTCAAAAATACCATTTCCTGTTTTTCTAAGGAGGTAGTTAGTTTTTAGAGGTATATTTTAACACCCAGCAATATCCTCTGCAAATGTAAATGCATAAAAGACCACTGGTTATATAAACACGTCACTGTTATTTCTACAAAGTTACGTCTTTTTCAACCCAAGAAATTACCTGAAGACTTAGCTTAAGCCAAATACCTATGTTTCAGAACATACTAGTATTAATAGCATTATTCAGAAATACAAAGACACTCAGAAAGAAGAACCACCAGATAGCAAAGACTACAATGTCTTTTCATTAAATTCAAACATCTTATTCTCTCATTTCTGCAGGATGCTGCACTAGGGTGAAGGTGGTTGTGTGCAGGGTACTGCCGTCCCTAAATCACCATTGGTCTCTTAGTATCCTGCCTTCACTACACGTGGACTAAAGCAATGGTACGCTTCTCAATACATTACCAAGCATCTCTTTCAAAAGCACTCACAAAACCTGTCAATAGACCCACGCAAAACCAAAGACCATCATACACCCATCTTTCTCACAGGCCAGAAATTAATTTCCTATTTTTAATACTATCACTTACATATTCCAGTTAAGTGACAAAAGAAGGAAGAGATCAGAGCAAGAAATCTGGTGATTGAGCCTCTCTTGCTGTCACTGCAAGATTATGTTCTGCAGTATATTGTTTAGAGCTTTTCTCTGTCCACTCTTAAATGACTCAAAAAAAAAAAAAGAGCATCCATCACTTTTATTGGAAAATGATTCCATAGTATAGCAGTTGCCAGCCACAAAAAAAAGGTGTTTCTTTTCCTAAGTTTTAGCCCATTAGTTGAGAAGAAATTCTGCACCATCCCAGATGCTTGCTATTTTTCTTCGTGTATATACACTCTCCTTATATAATCTGCATGTGTTTAGTCTTTAACCAGACCAAAAATCATGAATGTGAGATATTTGTTTTTAGTGCACTCTAACAAATCTTCATTTTCTTCTTCAGGGTGCAAAGTCAAGTAGGGTGATAAGGAATTGAATAATTTATAAAATGAAATTTAAAATAGTCACAATACATGGATATATTCCTTAATTCAAGGTGCTTTTATAACAAAGATACTATTAAAAATTATAAATACAGCAAAAGAGAAATCATACTGAGCCTCCATCTGAGACAAATTTAAGCATTCATGCCCATTGTTAACCCTTGTACAGCAGCTTGAACGTGAAAGAAAACCCATTTTATCCACTGAAAGCCACCTTATACAGGGGGAATTAAGAGGAACATAGTTAAAAAGAGAAAGAGATAACGCTACTATGAAGTCTTCAAAAATCACAACTGCTCCAACAGAAATTGAAAATGAATGCATTTGAAACCTGCCAGTTTATTGAATGAAAGAAATCTTCATCCAGCTTCTACACTGCTACTTTCACTTGGATTAGAGACGGAGTAATAAGAACATTTTTATGTCATTTGCTGCTCCCTAGTGGAGATAAAACAATTTCAAAGTTAAAAAAGAAAAAAAGCCAAAGACCAATTATTTGTAAATTTGGGGTTATAAGGAAAACTCAGTTACTGAGAAGAAAGTTTTCATACCAGTATCATATAGTCCTCGTTTCTGAGGAACAAAAATGAAAATTTAAATAAATATGGAAACATACATTTACTTATAACTATTTGCAACAACAGTTTGGGGTATTTAGACACTGAAAGTTATGATTTCATCTGGAAAAACACTCTTCTACATAACGGATCAAAACTCTTTGTTGAAAATTTTCAGAAGAGTAGAGACCAATGCTTAATAAACTGATGTCATGTGACAATAATTTAATAATCCCAGTTATTTCTATTGCAAAAAAGAAATCTATTTGTAAAAACACACTTTTTGTTCTCTTTCTGTGTTTGCAAGATAAGCAGTAAAACTCTTTTCCTTGCGTTTCATTTCTGTTTGTCACCTGATTCCAGGCTGGCTGGTGGTACAACCTTATTTGCTTTGGACAACTCAGGAATTACATTAGAACTGAATAAATATAGTGACAGAGCATCATTTGCATGAAACCAGAGGAAGTAAGATCTGTATCCAGCTATCTGCTGATGCCCTTTTGCCAATTTATTTTGTAAGTACTCCAGTTCCTCCTCCTTTTTTTTTTTTGTTTCTCTTTTTTTTGCTGTTGTTGTTTTGTTTGTTTGTTTTTTTTTTTTTTAACCAAGAACTTCAAACTGACAGGCTCATAGACCCAAATGCAATTACTTCTTGCATTCTTGATAGCTGTGCTGCAAGATAATTAGAATTTCAAATAAATATTATCAAACCTGTAACAGTCAGTCACCATGGAGGAAACTGTAACAATAAAGGAGATTTAAAGACATGACCACAGGCTGCTTGTATCATCTATTCATTTTTTAATCTGTCCATTTGAAAACCTGAAGTATGAAAAGAAAATGAAAACAGGATGTTTTCTTATAATTTTTCTTCAAAATATGCTAATATATTTTCCTCTAGTCTGAGAAAAAAAAGCACAAACAACACAACACTACGATGAAGTACAGAAAAAGCTTACTTCATCCGCAAGTGACAAAAAGCTGGGAGGTGCCCACAAGTATATAGAAAGAGAGGCTTGGAATTTAAAAACCTGAAAAAAAATGGGAAAATTATCTGAGTCCTCCCCTCAATTCAGTAAGTGACTAAGATTTTATACCTAAATAGAAATGGTTATGTAGACAAATACCAATCTGGGAACAAACCGATAACTGTTCCTCAGAGGAAAACATCCACAGGTTATAGGAGATCACAAGCCGTGCATCAGCAAAGTGCCACTCTTCTGAAGAAGGCCAATTGCTGCATCTCTTGCTGTGTCGTATAAACAATAACATGCCCTGAGAAAGCGTAAAGTCTTCATTGTTAGTACTGAAAAGGCTTGAGCTGAAATACTAAATCCAGTTTAAGCACTGCATTTCAAGATGTGGACAAAGTAAAGGAGAGCAATGAGAAACTGCATGTAATTTAGGGGTTAGCATCACCAAAAGGGTGGGAAGGAACTGGAATAATTAAGGCAGACGTCAGATGATGCCCCATCATTCATGACTGGTTTCTTCTGCTTCCTTGCCTCCAGATCAACAACGCAGTTTCATTCAACCATTTGTTTACAGACTATTTTCCCTGTTCTCTGAAGGTGATGGGAACTCCATAACTCTGTAGCGTGCACTTCAGCACACGCACTACAAGTTATTCACGGCTGATCCAGGGATGGCAGAAATATATTTCATAGACACGAGAGGTCCATTTTGAGTTCCATTTTCTCTCTACAATTTGTAGGTCTCATTTGGAACATGTTGTGTCCTACGTAGGCTTTTGCATCCTTTTTTTGAAGTGTATAGATTGTCTTGGTTAGCTAATATCTAATTTTTTTTTCCTTAGGAAGAAAGTTTTTCAGTGACTCCGTGCATTAAAATTATTTTGAAACATTTAGAATTCCAATGGCTATTCCATTTTATACAACAGACCACTGCAGAGTCAAACATTGCTTTCTTGCATATAAATGAAAAGTTCATAATGAAATCTGTGAGAGCGATGCTTGTGTATCAAACCCCAGAATTTGGCTCCTGTATACTGCTTCAGTTGATGAAATACGCTTTAAAATCTAGACATTTAATAACCCTAAAAGCTTGTAGTGCAAAATGAAAAATCACAGTACAAAAAGAAGAAACTTTTTTGCTTAACCTGCACAACTTTGTAAATGTGAATATTCCTGTATTAGTGTAGAGGCTTCCTGTTTGTTTGTTATTGTTCCTTCCATGAAATTGATTCCTTAATTTCCTTGAGTGCAGAGATGGACTTGTTTGCCTTCTCTAATCACAGAGGAAAAAGCAATAAATTATATACAACCAGAATGCATTTACAATCTCTTCATGCAATTGGTACAGCATGTGCATTTCTAGATAATTCTTCCATTAAAATCACATTAGTGTTGCCAAGTCACCTTATTCTCAAATCATATCATTCGTACAGGTTCTGCTTTTGGAAGGGCAACCAAAATGTCTCACTGTGCAATGGCAATTCTCTAAACATCAGCTGAACCGTGAGAAACCTCCTAGATTGTCACTGACTACACACTGATTTGCTATTGCGTTACACTTTAAGGGATGACTCTCAGGCATATAGAAGTTCCCCCATTTTAAATGGTATTTGGACCACCTGATTTTCAGATGACTTCTAAATTAAATGAGAGAAAAGTCACAGTGGAAAAACTGACTTGAAAATTTTGGAATTGACACTCAAGACTGCTCAGAACATTTATTTTAGGAGTCAGACACTTAAATACATGTTTGGCAGCTGAACTGCTGAGGGACTAGGGGGCTTAGTCCTATTCTAGTCCTACTCACAGTTACCTCAAATGTATTCACTATTTCCATTCTTCAAAGCTGTTTTTGAAGCTTGCTGTACCGATCGAGAAAGTCATTAAGAGTATCTGAGAGGCAATGGTTGAAGTGTGAACTGTATAATTTACTTAAGAATTCCTCTACATGCATCCTCAGTATAAGGGCCAAAGGAGTGGACAAGAATAAGCCCATTTTGGATTCTCCATTATTTTTCCCTTGTATTACTCTTAGAACAATAAATACATTATTACTTAAGTACTCGCAAGCTTAAAACTTTATCTCATTTCACATTCATACAAAGCAACTTGTGACTGTTCCTCTGCAGATCTGTGCAGACACAATACCTTCAAGTAAAACCATCTACTTTGTTTATTGGACTCTTCAGCAATTTTTAGAGCTTGTTGCCCTGTGCAGTCATATAGAATTCAATACCTTATTTAATGTAGCATGCACTTTATTGTTTCGTTGTTTGTTTTTTCATTGGCCGTTTCAGTAATTACTATACTGTTGTGCAGAGCAAGTGCATGCGCAACAAATTAAGCTTGCTGTAAGCATAGATAAGTAAAACTTATTCAAGAACTCAATTAAATAAAACAAATCCAGTAAGAAAGTCAGTTGTAAAAAATAGGGAAGAGGTTAAAAAAGCAATAATAATAAAAAAAAAAAATCAACCTGTACAACAGGAAGAAGAGAGCTGTGTAAAACTTACTAAAAAGAGCCAAGAAGAGATTAAATTCGCCAGTATTAAAAATTTGTAAGTGTTCTCCACAAAAAAATTTTGATTTGAAAGACAAGTGATTAGTTGATGAAGAATGTTGCAATGTTAAGTATTCGTTTCCCTCCCTGTAAGCAAACTACTAAATAAATGACATAGGGCATCAAAATCATCTGCAGAAACCATAGCCATTGCCACACTTCTGTCTCCCAGAACCAAGCTTATTTCCACTGAAGTTCTACTGATAACATTTACATCTCCTTTAATATTACCTACTACTGTTATATTTTTATCAGATTATTAATTACTAATTTGTTATATAGACTTAGTGCTTTCTTATTGTGACTTTTTCAATATATAAATGCTTCTTTAAAACAAACAGCCAACCAACCAACAGTAACACTGGTTTTACTCTTCACTGTCAAACTGAGTTTTACTTGCAATATCATCCCTTCCTCCTTTTCCCTGAAATACTTACTATTACAAGTGATAGGTATTTTCCTGCGTGGGTCCACACAACAGCAAAAAACCCCCAACTCATAAAATAGTATTTTGTGACCACCAATGAAACGTCAGTATTAGGCACAGAATGGTATCAGAGAAACAACAAACAGTCCATCCTTGCTGAAAGGACTACCCAACATCACTCTATAGTAGTTCCTTTAATAGTGTTACCTCTTCCATTCAAGGCTCAGATATGAATAAAGCAGAATGTTCATTTTCTGCTCTCATCTCCTTTCTGGACGGCAGAAGAGGTGACTCCCACATGCCTTCTGTGTGTCAAAGTACTTCATGTAGAATTGCCAGTTCCCTATATTTCAAAGGTCCTATTCAGAAAGCCCTTGTTTCCTGAATCAGCAGGTGATTTCACGGTATTTAAATGGATAAAAATGCATCTCAAGGATAACAATCACACTATGGGAAGGGAAGAAAAGATCTGCGTAGTCTTTATACAGAGGGAAACTCACCTAGTGTTTTAGGTGCTATCATTAACTTCAAGTATTTTTGCGAATCTGAGTGTTTAAAAAACCCCAAACCTGTCCTGAAAGACAGAAAACTACCCAACTGCTTTTGGTAGCAAAGTGTACTGAAGCTGAACATATGATCTTTCAATCTAGATCTCATATTTGCTGCTTGAACTGCAAGATTAAAATAATAAAGGACAGATTTCTCCTGCATTCTTGATCTAACCCCTAGACGGAACAAAGAGACGCACTCAGTTATTGTGGGCGGCACTCAGCACCTCAAACTACAGATTCAGAACTGTCAACTGGCTTTGTTCTCTTCTCCAGATGGCGTTTCCTATGGCACATATTATTCATGCCTTACATACACACTCGCTTTAATTGCTTTGTTCTTGCTTGGACAGTTTGTTTTTTAAACACCGTGTCTTAATGAAAAATGGAGGTTAAATTTTGAGCTTTGGACATAAAATTTTCCCCATTTTCAATTCATGATCTCACTGAATTAAAAATCAGCAAGTATGTAGGTACAATATGTATGCCAGTATTACTGCTATTTGCACAACATATTGGAAAATTCAAGATCAGGCTATACAGCCTCCCTGCACAGGAGAGCACAGAATTAGATGTGCAAGAAAGTGCAAGGTAAATATAATTTTTTATTGACTTATTTCTACAGTTTTAATAGTTGTTCTTAGGTGTATGAATTTTAATTTAAAATGTAAATTTGTAGAGTGGTATAATTGACTAGAATATGGTGGAATTAGTACCGTTAGCAGCTATTTATCTCATGTCACCAAGAGAAAAATAATAAAAATTAACATTACACAGCAGAAAATTCCTATTAGTTAAAGTTTAGTGGCAGAGCAAACAATTCCCATTACTAAATAAAACAGGAGTTGCTATATATATATTGAATATATCTTAAAAGAAATGATAAGCAATTAAAAATTGACAAGACTGCTCTAATGGAATGATAATGGCTATCAAGGGTAACATCCAACCAGATAATAAGCAACTGAAGTAATAGATCAATTAAACCTATAAGAAAATTTGTGCACTCATTGTTGCAGTGGTTGTTCCAAGAGAGGATATTCTACAGAGAAGAGTCTTCCACGGGCAGGGGACGAGCTAGATTTTTAAAAACTCTGACTCAGAAATTCAAAGATAAGGAAAAAAATTGAGAATACAGGTGTTTAACTACATAAAGAAAAGTAGGAGTATTTTGTAGGAAGTACAAAATTTACTTTTGACCTACTGAGTTTTAAAACTCATTTTTACAGAGAAAAGTTTTTTTTTTTGTGGGGGTCCCCCCCCCCCCCGTTAGCAAGTATTAAATATTCTCAGAAAGCCCAAGATATGTTTGGACTGAAGAGAACATTTAAATCCTTGGTACCTTCACTAAAGAAGCCTACACCTACATGTCAGCACTTGCTGTTAAGTAGCTGAACCAAACAGATCTACTAGTGTTTTATTTATTTTGTGTATTGCAAGCGTATAGGCTGCAGTTTATCACAATGACGGCTAAATCTATCATCCTCTACCTGGAGCTATAATAGGAGTGCTCTCAAATCAACAAGTCTTTCCTTCAGAGTAACTGAACTGTAAATTGTCCTTGACCAGTCAGACAAACAAAAACAACCTTCCCTGTTAATCTGCTGAAGACAAACAGTTCACTGTCTTTCATCCTCAGAAGAAGGATGCCAGTGGCAATGGTGTTTTATATGTCGCATCCTTCACACAATGCTATTCCGCTTTCAGGTTCAAAAGCTTAGTGAGATATTAAGAAAAAGATGCAATCTGGCCTCTACAAAAGTAAATAACCATTTCGTTTCTAGGAACATGGATTTTTTTTTTTTTTTTTAAATGAAATTGAGTTTTCCCAGATCATTAGAATATGCTAGTGAAATACAAGTTTTTTGTACTAGATAGAGAGAACTTCCAATAACACAGGAACGACAACGTAATCTTGATTCAAACACAGGGACATTTTTATTCCGGTGCAGGATCACAAAATCAATTTCATGAAACACAGTTACAGAATTATCTGGGATGATGCGTATATTTCATTGTTGTAACTTTACAGATCAGATATCTATCTTATGAAGTTACTGGAAATAATATTTACTTAGGTTATTTCACGTGTTCCTTGCAGCAACAGAGTGCAGATATTTTACATCTCCTCATCACTTTCTGTAACTGATTTTTTAAGGTATTTTACCAAAAAGCACTCCTGAAAGGCTCCATTAAAGAAATGCTGACACATTACGTTACAGTATGTTACAGTATCTTGGGTTCTATCAGTCACATTTCATTACTTTTACATAACATGGCTCTATTGATGCAACCTGATGTGACATGTCACACTGCAGTGTCAGCGACAAACTTTGACTAAGAAGTTTTTACCCTCAAAACCACTATGTCTAGATGAAACACATAAGAAACTACTACACATATTCCTTATCACCACAAATAAATAATTTAAATTAAGGCTTTACCACCATGCCTGTATGTTAGCACTGAATAATTCCCTGCCGTATTTGTGCATACTACGTGCAGTCAAAATAGGTAGTAGTTAGAGTATTTTATGACTGGCACATCTTTATTCAGAACATCCAGAGGTGCCTGGGTCAACAGCTTCCTATTTATTCAAATTTATATTGACTAGCTTCAGAAGGCAAAGCTGACAAAATGATTAATTAGACTTTATAACTCATTGGCAGCCTACAGTTTAATAGAATTAGTAGAGCTTAGGTTCATCTTTAAATACCATGACGGTTTTAATTTTAAAAATGTCAAATTACATTTTTCAGTCAGTGCAAAATACAAGATGACTTATTCCAAACTTATGGAAAACCAAAAGAGACTAAATAGGCATCATGTTTAATATAGGAATTTTATGACAATTACAATGTTTAAGAGAACTGATTCACTTTTTTCCACCTTAAGAAGCAGTACTCGTTGTATAGACAGTAAGTTGACTGAATACAAAGGTACTTGTGTTTACAGTGTTGGCATATACGCTTTTTTGTGATCAATTAGAAATTATTTAAACTTGACAATTTCAACAAAAATACTGGCAAACTCTACCTGGTGGAAGTGAAACGGTTACTAAATTGCTAGTAATGATAGCATGTTGGTCTGAAATGTAAAAAGGTCTACGTGACATGCAACAGGGTACATAAGTACATAAACATTGTCACACATGCTTGTTTCATATGTCAGCTCTTACTTGTAAACTATTAAAATTCAAATGCAGGTTCCAATGAGCCATATTTAAATACATAAAAAGTAAAATTTGAACTGAATAAGAAAATAAGAACATTTTTTTTCCTCTTTATGCGTCTTTATATTCACCCCCAGATACTATTATGTGGCCTGGCTTACAGGAAGACAGGAATAGAATCATAGAATCATTAAGGCTGAAAAGACCTCTAAGATCGAGTCCAACCGTCAACCCAACACCACCATGCCCACTAAACCATGTCCCTAAGCGCCGCATCTACCCGTCTTTTAAAAACCTTCAGGGATGGTGACTCAACCCCTTCCCTGGGCAGCCTGTCCCAATGTTTAACCACTCTTTCAGAAAAGAAATTTTTCCTCACGTCCAACCTAAACCTCCCATGGCGCAACTTGAGGCCATTTCCT
Source organism: Pygoscelis adeliae (assembly GCF_000699105.1). NCBI lineage: Eukaryota > Metazoa > Chordata > Aves > Sphenisciformes > Spheniscidae > Pygoscelis > Pygoscelis adeliae. Next base: position 2,244,616 of record NW_008825073.1, on the reverse strand, counting down.
CTCGTCCTTTCGCCAGTTACCTGGGAGAAGAGACCGACCCCCACCTCACTACAACCTCCTTTCAGGTAGTTGTAGAGAGCGATGAGGTCTCCCCTCAGCCTCCTCTTCTCCAGGCTAAACAGCCCCAGTTCCCTCAGCTGCTCCTCATAAGACTTGTTCTCCAGACCCTTCACCAGCCTCGTTGCCCTTCTCTGGACACGTTCCAACATCTCAACATCCTTCTTGTAGTGAGGGGCCCAAAACTGAACACAGTATTCGAGGTGCGGCCTCACCAGTGCCGAGTACAGGGGCACGATCACTTCCCTGCTCCTGCTGGCCACACTATTTCTGATACAGGCCAGGATGCCATTGGCCTTCTTGGCCGCCTGGGCACACTGCCGGCTCATGTTCAGCCGGCTGTCGACCAGCACCCCCAGGTCCTTTTCCGCCAGGCAGCTTTCCAGCCACTCTTCCCCAAGCCTGTAGCGCTGCATGGGGTACATACTACTCACAAAGTTTTGGTTTGGGTTTTTTTTTGTTTTAAAAACACTTTCTAATACAGACAAACAAGTTTTCCACTACCTTTCAGTTTTAGTAGCGGATGCTACCTTTTTGCATAAGTATATATTAGCCGGAGAGAAACATTATATTCATGTTAGTCAGCATTTCTAACTGTTAATTTTAGACTAAGCTGTATTAAGTCTCAACCTCTATAAGGGATGAAGTTTGGCAAAGGTGGACAGCTCTAACAAGAAATGGTCTTAGAGCGCAAATCCCCATAATGCTAGTAATGCTTAGCTGTATGTTACTCTTTTAGGCCTTATCTAGCCCATTAATTTTGAAATTATAGTATTACAGGAAATATAAATTCAAATTATGCTTTGCCCCCACCCACTGAAAACATGTATTTTTAATCAACCATTGACTTTTCATGTAACACCCTCCTCCAATTGAAAAAGCCCAATATATTCAAAAGGTTTGTACATATCCAAAGCCCCTTTGATTAAGGCTGTTTAAAAGATGAGAAAATAGGGAGATAGTGGAAAATCAGCCATTGTGTTTAGATATCTGAGTAGAAACTTAGTCCTTTGACAGTTTGGCTATATATATATATATCTATCTCTATCTGAATAGGATCTACTCTTTACTGAGTTTCTTCAGATTTTACTGCCAAAAGTCCAATCAAACCAATCTTCATGTGATTTTTAGCAGCAAAGTTTGATTCCTTTGGTACGGAGTACACATCTGTAGACATTGCATCTCTTCCCACATACTGTCAGGTAAGCATGCCACTCGTTCATTTTTATCGTCTAAATTAGTACAAACTGTTCAGTGTAACTGAAACGGTGGCTAAATATTCAGCTGGGGACACACTTGTTCGTTCTTTCTGTGAGCCTTTCTAACATCACACCAGCCTTTATTCCCCTTAGGGAAACGTCTCTTACATCCTGACCTTTATGTATTCCTTCAAGAGGGAACATTTCAAGGTATAATGATGTAGAATTCATGTAAAGTTTAAAACTTGTCTTAGAGACTATGGTCCTTATGTTTGTGCATTTCCTGAAGAGCTACAGTAATGTCACAAAAACCACCTGCAGACTTTTATATAACTTTATAGATCCAAATACAGCTGATCATCCAACTTCATGCTGGTGCTAAACCTAAGTATGAAATTTGTTATGAATTTGTTTTCCATTTCCTCTTCTCTGTTTACTTTTGGCTCATGAATGCAGCTTGGCTAAGGAACAGGCATATATGCGTCAAAGTCACAAATTGTTTTTAGTTCATCTGCTTTCCCACAGCACGTGTGATTAAGCTTGCATGTATGACCAACTTGCAAGAAGAACATTTGATATGAAAAATAAGAATATGAATTATATGAATTTAATATTAATCATGACTTGGCATTAATTCCAAACTTATTCCATAGCGTTTTACTTCAGACATATCCTGGTTTACTATACACACATATAGGGTGTTAAAAAAAAAAAGATGATTTATACAACATACAGACCACGTAGATTGACATTACATACTGAAGCCCACTTAAACAATACTTGATGAAGAAGTGATGTCTAAAAGGGAGGTTCTGCTAGGTAAGTTACACAATAAATCTTATTTTTTGCTGCATATTCCAGTTATGTTAAAACTGCCTAGAATGCATGAATGTAACTTAGTTTGCAAGTGTTTTTTTTTTCTTTCTATAAAAAACAAGAAAGAGTACAAAAGAAGTCACTGCCATTCAAAATGGAGAATAAGTGAATTCCTTTTAG
>NW_008825073.1:2234180-2242321 GCF_000699105.1 Pygoscelis adeliae | reverse complement strand
CTCTTCCCAAATCTAAAGTTGATAGCATATTCAATTAATGGAATTTAAAACAATTTGGGCTTTCAATATGCTTGCTACAGAGAGGAACATACACCCAGAGGTAATGAGATACCAATGATGTAGTTCTCTCAACTGGGAATACTCAGAGACTACTTTATGTGAATGTTAATGAATGTTACCATGGTGTGATGTATGTTATAACAAATAAGCAGAAGAAAAAGATCTGAAAAATTCAAGTTGACCCAATATCTAGAACTGGATAAAAAGGACTTTTTTCGGTTCTCAGCTGCCTACTGGACTTAAACCACAACACACTAGAAAACCCCCCTGTGCTTTCCCCTAACTCTGAGCTGGGTGAAGTATGTCCCTGGTGAAGACGGAAAGTTCAGTTTCAATGGGATGCAGTGGATGACATGGAAGAAATGCCTCAGGCAAGCTGTAACTGCCAGAGGAACTTAACACCATGATGTCAGAAACCCGCATCAGATAGCAAAGGGAAACTGTACAGAAACATCTCCAAATGGGAAAGGGAGGATCAAGAAGCCCAGACTCTGCTATTCTTCATGTGATTAACAGACATTAGCGAAGCCAGGTTAAGTCATTCAACTCCAAACAGAGATTGAATGAGAGGAGGAGGTGGCCAACAGCAAGCACAGTCAGTTCATTCTAATGTGACAAAATATGGTAAAACCAGGGGAAAAAAAGAGTGAGAAGCAGGAGAAGCAAAAAAAGGATACCGGAGTTAATGATTTTCAAACCCCACCCTAACTAACTGAGCAGTACCAGAGGGATTCATTTGTTCACAGAATTACAAACGTTTTGATGTCTTTATGCATGTAGTATTTTACCTGCAACTCTTCACAATTTATGAGTCTACCTTCAATGACTGGACACATAGTTTAGGCATTAGACATAACGCAGTAATACATCTGGCTTTTTCAAAAGTTTAGATCAGAAGTAGTTTATAAAAATCTGATTTGTTTTCATTCTTTTTGGAAGTTACTTAGAATCAAGAAACTCACTAGTGGTCCAACAATTACTTTTGTTTTTTTTTTTCCATAAACTGATTCTAAATATTTTAAATATAAACACATAGCTATTTATTTTTGATCTATATTTACAAGTTCTCAAATGTTTCAACAAAACAGTACATCTCCAGAACACAGAAGCTGTTGGAATTCTAGATAGCCTTAGTGATGTACCAAAACTAAAATCAGAGAAATACTTTTAGCATCTGTCTCTATTACATCTATCTGAAAAATAAAGCGTGCCACAATTTCTTTTTTTTTTTTTTAAAGTTTTTCAATTTTTTTCAGGGAAAATTAGAAAGTCCTCATTAATAGATGTACAGTACACTCCCTTTTAGCCTTTTTTTCCTTTTTATTTTAAGTTGTGTGGTTTCTGCCTGACTTGATAACAAATTAAGTGTCAAAAAATACAGTTTTGTACAGGAAGGAGATACTCCCCAAAATCTGCATCTTCTTAGTACAAATGACATTCTTGTCAGTTTTTTGCAACAGCGAACAATGCCTATGAAGTTCAGAACACTCCAAGGCATATAACACAGTCTCAGTTTTATAATAGAAAAGTGCCATTTTTATGGGCTGCAACACAGACCTCACTGTATTTCAGATACTTTGAATTTAAAAAGAAATAAAAAAACCCCTACCACACAGAACACCTCTTATATAGCCATAAATATATCTACAACATGTAAATATACTTCCGAGAAACTATTAGCCATTAAAAAGGCATAAAAATATAAAGCTAGTATATGCATCTACATATGCGGGAAATCCAGGGAAAAAGTACATATCTATTCACATCACGTTTAACTAAAAGCTAGCCTAACTTCTATGGTCGTAGTTGATAGTTGTATACGTCATGAGACATGCATATGTGTGATTCTATGGAACAGCAGAAAAGCTATTTCCAATGTAAAATTATACATTAACTTTTGAGAATTTTTACATTGCATTTCTGCACTATTTATACTCCCTTCTCAATTATGAGAATCAAAATTCTCTCTAAACATCTAGAATATTGGGAACAGACGTATTTTGATATACTGACAGAAACAAAACTGAAAACCTACAGAGCTGCAGTTTCAGGGTTTTGTTTCAGAGACAAGGCATTTTCTGCACCATTGATCAAATTCCCTCCTCATTTCAGGAACTGGAAAACACATTCTGCACAGACAGAATGGAAGTAGAAGGGTGTTTGCGATGGCAGGGTAATAGAAACTGGCCAGGGTATCTATGTAGCCCTTTGTCTATCTATGGGTTCTCAATAAGCAATAATGACACATGTAAGGAAACAGATCCCTATGAGACTGAGTTAAGTCTAGCAGAAATATGCAGGTTGGGTTTTGATCATGAGCCTAGTAAGTCAAGAGGGAGCAGGGAAATAAACAAGCATAGGCAAGCTTTGCCTGTTAGCAGTGAAATATTTGTGTATATATTTTAGAGAAAATGCCAATAGACAGGTCTGATGGTTCTTCAGGAAGAGGTAATTTTCCACTTAAATGCATATGCATATTAACTTCTGTAGTACTGTGCAAATGAAGAAGGCAATCTATAAGAAACTTCAAGTAAGCATACTGAATGAGATTCAAAAGAGCCAATTCAGCATATATGGTATACATGACTGATCATAGAGCGATAATGAATAACAATATCCCTTTGATGTTAATTAGTTGCACTTGATAAGGCAATGCTAAGTGGGTTTACAACAGTCAAGTAAGAAAAATCAAAACCTCCATAAAGCTTTCAGAATGCTAAAACCAGTAAGGATTTAAAAAAGCAAAACCAACCCCAAAACAATAACACTACCAATAAGTCCCTAATTCATTGGCTTATCTAAACTCCATAGTAAGAGAAACGACTTAATAAAAAAGCAGAAACAGAAATAACAAAGGTACAACTTTGCTAGAAATGTCTAAGCCCTTTAAAAAAAAAAAACAAAAAACACACCCTCACCAAAAAACAAACAACGACCAAACATAAAAACCACCGAACAACAAACACCACAACAAAACCTTTCAGGGCAGCAAAGAACCAGTTTATTGGCACTAAATTCAAATGATGGAGTCAACAGTAAATGCAACACAAATTTATCTAAATTTTAACAAAATATAAATGTACGTACTCATGACTGAGAGATTAATAATATTAAAAATGTGAATTAATGCACTTTTTCTTATTTTGTGTCAAGATTCTTTCTTGGATCTCCTTCTTCCAACTGAGCGTATCTTTCTTATGATGTAAGACAAGAACCGCACAAATTTGCTAAGGAGTAGCATTGGTTCCTCTCCTCTCCCCAGCAAATTTTTCTGCATTAAAGTAAAAACTATTTAGTGGTGGATTGAAGGACTTGTGAAAAGCTGTACAGCTGCACAGGGGGAGGTAATTGTGTTTGTCAGGTACCCTTTTGAGAATTTCTTTTTCATATTTCTCAGAAGTAGAAATTACTATCACATTTTGCTCCATCTTTCATGATATGGAGAAATATAAGCACTCACGCAACATGGTTTTACAGAGACCCACTGGAAGCAGTTTGGAAAATGACGCTATTCTTAGTGTCATGGTTAGTAAGACTATATAAAATTCTGCCTAGATGCCAAAAAAAAAAGCTCAAAGAGTTGCAAATTAGGACTTCCAAGTTGATATGAAATGGCAGCATTTTTGTTGAAAATCACTTTATGTTTAGTCTAGATATTTGTTTTTTCTTTACCTTTTAGGAAAAGTATTATGCAGTTGCACAGGCAAATGAGAAGTATTACATATATCAATGAAATACACACCGACACTTTTTAAGCTTTCACTTTTTCAGCTTTGGCTCAATATGGTCACATATAAAAATCTACGTTAAGTATATTTTCTGAAAAAAAAAAAATAGAAGATAGTGAGACTCTGCTTGCTTGACTGTTTTGGTACTCCTAAAAATCTATGGTTTTTTATTGCATGACTAAGTACCCCTTTCTTTCCACCTGCCCCAGTACTCTTGCAGCAGTAAGAACACAGGCTGGATGATGCCAAACTTATAAGTAACAATGCAATATATTCTTCTGTCCTTCCAATTCAAATTGAGACATTATGCTTGTTGCACACTATTCAAACTTAGCTCTGCAAATAGTGCTATTAATTTACTCAAGTGCTTTCGATCATAGTGCTTCACAAATGCTGCTTCTATTATTTTTCAAAAGCCTTGTTAGATAAGAGGTGTTGTTATTACCATTACTAAATAATAAGGTGAGATAAGGGAGGAAAAATATCAGCTAATCTTGATTTTCTGGTTGGCACAAGAGTTCAAATTTTTCAGTAATTCATACTATAAGGTGCTGTCTGTTCAGACACAGCTCCCAATGATTTCAGTTGCAAGTACTGACACCCCCCTCCCTGTACCTTAACATATGAAACTGCACACCCAGAATACAAGGAAAATTAACAAGTAGTAATACTGCTAAAAAAGACTGGAATAAATGACTGGCTGGAACCACGTGCTAACTCTGACACATTGAATGCCATTTCAGCCTCTACTTGAGTTACCTACTTAATAATTTGAAGTATTTTTGAGATATCACAAATTCATTGGCATGTATGGAAAACATTCATGCAACTAGAAATAATAATGACTATTACCTGACATTAAAAAAGCCAGCGCATATTAAGCCTAAAATTTTACATTTGGTTAATGATATTGGTACCTAGCATGTTGCTTTGGTCAATTTCCTGTTAGGGTGAATTTCTATCCTTTTCTTGTTCTCTCTTTTCTCCATTTATACACTAAACCTTGAATAGCGTTAATAAAACATATAGAAAAAGCTACAGATGCAATATAAACTTGCACAGATTTACACTCACAAATCTAAGGAAGTGCCAAGAGCTTCCTGTATAAAAGTCATACAGCACAGCATCCTGAAGCAGCTGTAAAACATGTCTATTGACTTTCATGCTTTAGCTTAATAGAGTAGACTACTATGTGTACCAGCAAGTCTAACTTTTAGCATACTTAATAACAGGTAACAGTAAGAATAAACCACTTTTAACATGCATTTTGAGAAATGAATGTGATAATACTAAAAAATGGATAACAATATTACTATTTGTACCTTCTATAATCCACATTGTACTTCCCCAAATCCCAACAGTGCATGAGCAGATTTACCCAGGGGATGCTCACAGTCTAGCAACTCACCGTTCAATTAGTGAACTTGCTCTCTGCTCTTGGATCTTGTTCCTTTGCTCTTTGCGCACAGTCATGGCCAGCCAGATATCAAAACATTTAGAACTGAGTATTCCTGCTTTTGCTTTCATATGGGATTTAAAAATCCTGAATCCTTTTGAAATTCAGGATTTCCTTCACACTTGAACACTTATTCCTGAGGACAGGCAAAGTAGGGGACTGTGCTGACTTATTCCTAACATTTGATGTTCTTGGAAAACATCTTGCTGCTGCAGCTTTCCTGCCCTGGCAATTCTATGGGATATCACAACTAAGTGTTACTAATATAGGAAGGGAAAAATACACATGTGGAAAATTCAGAAGCAATGCAAGCATAAAGGAATAAAACCATTCCATAAATATTCCAGCTATTGGATCACCAAAATATTTCAGTGAAGGAGCTCTAAAAAACCCAAACAACAAAACCACCCTACTAAACCACACTTTCAACCTTTATATTATAGAAAACGTGTCTTAAATTTGATTAATTTCATAAGTATATTAGGTTATTGTCCTGGTTTCGGCTGGGATAGAGTTAATTTCCTTCCTAGTAGCTGGCATAGTGCTGTGTTTTGGATTTAGGATGAGAATAATATTGATAACACACCGATGTTTTAGTTGTTGCTAAGCAGTGCTTACACTAAGTCAAGGACTTTTCAGCTTCCCATGCTCTGCAAGCGAGGAGGTGCACAAGAAGCCGGGAGGGGGCACAGCCAGGACAGCTGCCCCAAACTGGCCAAAGGGCTATTCCATACCATGGGACGTCACGCTCAGTATAGAAACTGGGAGGAGTTGGCTGGAGGGGGGTGACTGCTGCTTGGGAACTGGCTAGGCATCCATCAGTGAGCTGTTGCATCACTTGTTTTTCCTGGGTTTTGTTCCTTTCTCTCTCTTTTGTTGTTTTCCTTTTCATTACAATTTGTTATTATTATTTTTATTTTATCTCAATTATTAAATTGTTCTTATCTCAACCCACGAATCGGGGCAGAGGGGAGGGGGAGCGAGTGGCTGTGTGGTACTTGGTTGCCGACTGGAGTTAAACCACGACAGTTATAAAACAAGTTAAAATGATCTCAGATATAAAGTAAAAATTAAACTTAGAGAAGGAAAAGCCCACATTCCTACTGTGTTTACATTTCTGATAACTCATCATATCTGCAGTGATTATGTTTGTAGTATTAGGTTGATCAAAAAAATAGGAAAGCAATCTTATGCATTTCCTATTAAAAAAAAAAGGAAAGGATCATGCTTTGATTTAGGTTCTTATCATCTGATAGCCTTAACTTCATTGCTATGTAGGAAGATGGAGGAAATGATTTATTGTTGACTGTCATTCTTTCTGGAGATGAATAATCTTCTTCCTCAGTATTAAAGTGGCTTTCAGGCAAATCAATCAACCATAGATCACATCATAAGACTGTCTTCTGATGTTAATAAAGCATTCGGTAATAAGGAGCTTTATATGTTGTATTTATAGACACAGAAATACTATAATATCCTGTTTAAAAAGGTACAATCTTGCCTGTGATATTGTTTTAAAATAAAGTTTAGCACACATACATAGACATGTTTCTTAATTCTCCAACATATACTGTGTGTAAGAGAGCAACAGTTTGCTGAAATGCTTTCTCAAATAAATGGATCAAGTTAAGATGACAATAGTTGACTGAAGGGGCAGACTGTACGAGCAATGGACATCATGTAAGTTAATTAAGGTATTTCACCCTGAAAATCAGCATTCCTGTATATCCTAATGTTCCTATATAACCAAAAGTCTGCCTTTTACATTATAAGGAAAAGAGAGAGGGGTTAACGTGGAACAGCATATATAGTTAAGCCTGGCTTTAAAACCGCTTCTTCTTCCATTATATATATCATAATGTGACAACATAATGAAATGTCAGAACTGAAGAACACACAACATTGCCTAGTCTAACTTCGGCACAAGCATAGGGTAATTTTCAGGTCAGGTATTCACAGAAGTGGGCAATTTAAATTATCTATGAATTCTTTCAAGTTACTGAAAATTCATTACCTCCATATCTCCGATAATAAGGAAAAATGACATTTACTGCAGAATTTAAATATTTAGAGGAATGACTGAATAATGACTTATCTTATGGTCATCAAATTCAGTTTTGTAATTGAACAATGAAAGAATAAAGAATTAGAAGTACAACAAGAGGCTTCTGGGAAATAGAGAAAGAATTCACTTTCCAAAACCTGAAATTTTGACTTAAATTATTTGCATGGATGTATCAAATGTTTAGCCCTGCAAGCTGTTCTTTGTTGATCTTAATGGTTTGGACATGACATTCTATTATCGTTTCTTGAGTAGAGGTTGGTTACTAAGGAATAGCTGCAAGTACTAAAACAAACGATTCATCAGAACTCGTTAAGTGGCTGTCATGATCATGTCTGTTTAATATTTGCAGTGCTATGGATATTGGGTAGGGGTTTATAGATGTGCCATGAAAGCATAGACATTTTCCTATTGAACAGAGACTTTCCCCATAGGAGTGAACAATCCAGAGCTAGAAAGACTGACACCACAGGGAGAGATGGATAAGACACAGTTAAAGAAGTGACCATATTAGGAAGCTCCTCATAGTAGTACAAAGAATGAATTTTGAACCTCATATGGTGGAAAACCAGATACTTAAAGGATTCAGAAAATATTTGCAGGGACAGTGAAGTGGGCAAATACAGGGATCTGAGCAGCTGTGCGTTTTATGCTCATAAGGAAGCAATTTCATTGTTGGTAGTTCAAAGATTAACAGACTGCAGTGAAAAAATAGGAAGAGATGATGGACCGTTTAACAATTTGGTTGGATTTGGAACAAGTATGGAGAAAGCAGCCATATCACATTTGATCTGGTGTGCTGCAATTAAGGGGGGGGGGGGGGGGCGGGCTGCAA
>NW_008825073.1:2194625-2234161 GCF_000699105.1 Pygoscelis adeliae | reverse complement strand
ACACTTTAAATTTGCTTGTCTAAGATAAGTAATTGCTTGAATCCTTAGCAATTACTAGGTAAGACCACAGATTTTGAGTTGGTCAGAGTATGATGAATCACTACTTTTAACAGCACCTAAGGTTTTAATTTCTGAATAATATAAAGTAGCAGTTCCAACAATTTTTTTTTCCTAGCTGAAACAAAAAATGAAAACATCATTCAGCCCAACTACTAAGGGTTCTTAGAACTGGTGATGGGAGAACACTATGCCAGCACAACCAGCCCTCTCAGCATTTGAGTTAAATTTCACTTTGAAGTTTTGTTGCACTGTTTTGCCTTCTCTGCAAAACCTTACTCGGCAAAAAATTTCATTGCAATCATTTCATTGTAATTAACGCTTTATTTTTGTATTAACCATCCTTATTTTGTTTTCCATTTTCATTCTAGAGATTGTAGTGGGATAGGATTTAGTAGCATCATATGTGTGAATTTGGGTTGAAGAAACCAGTTAGATTAGTCATCTGCTGAGTTATTTGCTATCCTGATGGCACTGAATTAGATTGCTAAAGTACAACCTTTACAATCTGTCACTTTTCCACATCTTTTAAGTGCCGTTGATATCATCCTAGAAATTTCAATCACTAGAGTAGGAATATCTTTGGAAATTATTGATGTCTATAATAAGGTAATATGTCACAGCAACAGTGTCATTTTTGTATGGATTCCAGCCTGTGTAGATATTAAAGGAAATGAAATGGGAGATAAAGCAGTCAAAAAGGCTTTGCAAAATAATTCAGAAGTCATTGAGAAAAGAGAATTTGGTCAGCCAACAAACGAAAGAGCAAAGCCAAACAACTAATTCTGGCAGCTGAAGGTTAAAGAAGGGTAAGTTAATTTACAATAGAAGAATATTCTACTTCTGTGCCCAGCTACCAAAACCCACAGAAGTGGCAATAAAACCATGTACAAGAACCAGAGGGTGTTTCTTCCTATGTACTGTAAGGCAGACTAATTACACCTATGTGCTAGAATGCTTTTTCTTAGATGCGAGTCCCTTTCATATTCTTTTCCTACAATTAACATTCTCATCCAAGACTGCTTCAATGTAAACTTATTACAACAGTCAAAATACTGTTCAGCAGCGTGCAAGATTTTATAGGCAATTTAAGAAATCTAATATTTGTAGAAGTGGACACGTTCTCTTATTTGAATAATTGGTATTAAATGCAAATATAGGAGATCCAAGAAGAATGAAAAATCAGATAGTACCTTACAGCTTGCAATTACTGGAGCTAAAACTGTCTATTATGTCATACTTCTATATTTTTTCAACTAAAGTATAAGTAAAATGTTGATACCATGTAGTTTGCAATATATGCTTTCTTTAATGACATTATTATTATTGAATTTTACTTTGAGTTACTGAAAACCCAGTAAATAAAAGGCTGACCAAAGCATTGTCAACACAATGTTTAGGGGAAAGAACATCACCACTAAAATATAAGTCAGAGCTGACCATTCTCACTGAATGTCATACTTCAGTTATAAAATGTATCCTCAGTCTTATACTGGGGAACACTCCCCAGTGAGAAAGCATTTTTAAGATACTATGATCAAGAATTCTAATTCCTTTACTTAATGGAATAGTTGCTTAAGCTAGCGGGGGAGGGGGAAATCAAAAAGAAATCCTAAAGGCAGTGAAACGATATTCAAATATTGTGTATTGTTGAAACAAAGTTCAACAATATACTACTGTAAGTCAATAGGTAGATATTGACCTCCAGTAACAAATTATACATGAAGTAAAAATACAATTTTATAGATATCATACGTATACACAGTATGAGGCATCTTTATATGCACGTGTATATGCAAGTTGTACATGTTGTACACTAAACAGTAGAACGTATGTTCGCAAAAATGTAGCTAAGTCTTGTATACCATGTAGACCATGAAGTTTGCAGTAACATAATAATACTGGATGATCTGTTACATGTAGAGTGACATGATGTAGAGTCACATTTCCACAGAATACGTCAATGATATTTTTACTCCAATAGTAATATATATGCATTTCCAATATAGTAATAATTATAGAAAACAAGAAATAATAGAAACTGCACTGATATCCATACACTTCTTTCCCTTTCTGTTCTCATTTGGTATCATTATTTACTTTCATAAAATAGTTAAAAGTGGGACATTAAGCTCAGCTACAGGCATCTTGGGTAGCGAGCAGTAATAGCCAGAAAAATTGAACGTCACTATCTAAAGATACACTCCCAAATCAATCCTCTGACACTTAATGAAAATCAATATGCATAGACACACACAGGAACCTAAATTTAGATGCAGTGTAGATTTTTGGGAGACGTTATTGATGGAATTTTTTCAGTGTCTCCCTTTTTGTATGCCTACCTTGAGAGATCTTAATTGGGCTTGGTTTCCTGGAAATGATACTCCGAATTGCTGAGCACCCATCATTGAAGGCTACTGTCCTTTCTGGTTTTGGTGGCATACGTATATGATAGGAGCATCACATCCCTATCTGAAAGGGACCCGCTACTTCATCCAGTCTTTAGCAGATTGGGTCATGGTCAGACCATGGTCGTATTTACTGTCCAAGGAGTAGTGTAGTTAAGGAAGAGATTCGGTCTTTAGAACCAAGACCGTCAATGGAAATATAGTATCTAAAAAGCTTTATTTTATTTTTAAAATCATGTACGGGGAGCTGACACCTATCCATGCCAATGCATCACTTTCAATGCCCTTATGCCAGCACCAAAGACTTTCCATCATGGAAATACCTGTCTCCCCTTTGCCTGTCTTGCGTAGAGGCACTTACACGTTCCGCAAAGCGAACAATGGGAACTACGCTGCCGCGATTTGTGCGGACTACCGGGGGACTTATGAACTGCTTAATGCAGACAAGACTTAATAAGGCACGATGGCTCCGTCTTCAGGAAATGGGAGGCTTTGCCTGGAGGCAGGACAGTGCCTTCTTTCTGTCTGTGGACAGGACCAGCAGCAGTTCTTGGACAGCAGTCTCTGCTGTGGAATATGATCTGCTGCCGGTTCGCCATGCATTCAACACTCAGGAAAACCCTCACCATTATTTCAGCATATGTCTTTACTGCTCTGAAAATACAGTTTACCTTTCGAGGGGGGGAAAGGAAGCTGATGACAGTGCTGATCTATATTTAAGCCTGAAGGACTCTCCAACACCTTTTGCAATGGAAGCACAAGCCAGTGCAAACCAGACAAGCCATGGCAGTATAACAGAGCCTGAGGTGCTCCCACTAGCAACCTCCCAATCAAAACCTTTCAAAATACCTGACGTACACAATTTCCTATACACATGAGCAGGAAAGAGAGCTCTATTGGCAAAAGTGGAAAAATTCTTATGACTTATAAAATCTGGAGATGGAGAGTATGGTGCTGTGCAAATCACCTTTTTAGAAATCGGTATATGTTTTAACAGGAGTTCAGACATTAAAAAGAAAAAAAAAAGGAAAAAGGAAAATAAAAGGAAGGGGAAAAGGAAAGGAAAACTTGAAAACATTTTACCACCCTCTAGTGGCAGAATATGAGATGGACAAGAACAGAAAAGTTTTAAGGTGCGTACATGTATTTCTTCAGCCATCGAGAAGAAGTTTTTAAAAAGCCTTTATTTTGTATCTTGCTGAATCATACTAGGTAGTATAAGACACAATATGAAGACGAAACTCACACTGATTTAATTCTTAGACGTACTAGTGTAGAATGCTTCTTACCATGACCTTAAGCTTCTTAAGAAGATTTGAGATATCATTGAACAATGGGATTATTGAAGATATTTTGAATTTTTCAATTAATATTAATCAATGAAACTAACCCAAATTTTTAAAGCCCATTTTATACTTAACGGAACACAATCTTTATAGCTTGCTTAAGGAACAACACAAAGTTCAGTCAAGTTCATTTTTTTATCAATTTTACATATTCCACTGATTTCAAAACTCCCTAAAATATTTCAGACCTTAGAAAATTAAAATATGTTTAAGATTAGAAAATAAAATACACACATATATGTGTGTCAAAACATAGGGCAATTATATAGACATATGAACCTCACTGAATGTGCAAATCTTTCTGTCCCATCCCTAGTTCAGGCAATAGATTCCTAGCAAGTCTGCTAGGATATCAACTTTTAGCATGATCTTGAGATATTTAAATCAGTTTTTGTGGTTCCCCCCCCCCCCTTTTTTTTTTTTAATAATATGTGGATAGATGGGAGCCTCAAAAACATCTTTTGATCTAACATGAAAGGCTGAAAACACTGGACTATACTGATGTAAATTAACTGAACCAGTACACCCAACATCAAAGCATCTCCATCTGCACCAACATTGTGTCCTCATGTCAATGCTCAGTCAGAAGGTTCCAGGGAAAGGTCTTTCTAAATTGTTAATAATTGAACTACAGGCTGACCTTGGCAAATGTGTTCCATAAATCACTGATACCACACTATTTTTTAAGCTGACCTTTTACAATTTTTAATGTGACCCCTCCAACAATTAAAATTCATCCATACTAATTCTTCATCTGATCTCTAGGTCACTGCTAGGTAGCCATTCAGTTAGCAAATTTGCATCAGACTGTTTTGGATCTTGTCTGAAAATTAGAGATATCTTCAAATGCCTAATCAAGTGGAAGTAGTATAACACAGAATGTTATTCCCCTCCCAGCATCTCTAAATGCACCAGTTCTTCACTAGACTAGTGGATGGTGAGATACCGTGGAACATGGGGAAAACACCCAGCAGTACAGATCTCAAAAACCACAGTATCGCGTGCTGCACAAACATCTTCGCGGCTCTGCCGGAAAGCAACCCAAATCCCAAAAGGTTGACTCCTGCAGAACCAGGTCAGATGTCTGAAAAACCAACAGATGAAGCCAGTCAAGCTTTCCAGAGTGCTGAATAGTACAGTAGAGACCGACTGGTCTTTGTGGTGCTATTGCAGGTTAGTATAGGGCCTGAGAGAAAAAGTCTGGCTAGAACTGAGCTGCCTTGGTGCTACTGGTGTCCAGAAATACATATGACACACAGACACTTGAGATAGTCTTGCATAAAACCTGTTTGCCCTGCAGAGTTTATTAATTTGTCATTCAGCTGTGCAAAAACATCTATATCACTTTCAACCCAGGCTGTGAAATGGCCAAGAAAACAAGTCTTCACTTCTCTGGGAAAGACCATACTTCCTTTCCTCAAAACGCCACAATGCCCCTGCTTCGGGGGATATTCCACTATCGCTCTCCTTCTGTTGAGACATATGACTACAAACCTGCTCTTCTCACAAGCAGATAAATGTTTCCTCTCAATCACAGTAAACTATGTCTGTCAGCTGCTCATTTCCTCACAGTAGTTCATTGTATATTTTGTATTGAATTGTATTTTTGCATGAAATTTTCTTGCTTAATTTAAAAGTGGAAAAAAACCCAAATAAAACAAACCACTGAAAAACCCAAGGAAAATCACTGAGCTATTTGATTACTACGGTTTCTTGTTTCTGTTAGTAGCTGCATTTTACAAATAGCTGAACATCTGTACTGAGGAGAACATCAACTATCAGGACATACCTGTAAAAAGTTGACAAAGTCAGTTCTTCTGAGCCCGAACTCCTTCTCCGAAGCTCTCTGGAAAACAAAGGACAGTTTCTAATTTTGCATCTTTGTTATGCTCTGCCATTCCTCCAACAGCTCCTGCACTTCTGTGACCGGGCCACTGCACTCTCGCAGGTATCCTTCTATCGTTCCTGACCATCACGTTTCCTCACTGACAAGCTATTCAAAACCGATTCACTTTATCACCACTCCTGTCACCTACAGTGTTACAATCTATGTTGTTTCTGCTTCAAATTTATCATTAGAGAAATCTTATGTTTTTATGCCGTACTTCCTTACCTTCTTACTGTGCTCCCACCCTCCCTTTTTGGAAACTTCAGTCTTTAACAGAAAATTTTCTTTCAAGAAAATTCAATTAAGTATAATATACTCCTTGGCAAAAAGATACTAGGGAACTTAAAGAGTGAGTACCTTCAATCAACTTCCAAAACAACTACAGAATACTGTCTTAATTAGCTACCTGCAGTCAGTGATTACCTGCAGTCTTTAATTTGATCAAGTCTCTAAAAATTTCCCATTGTTCATATTATATGCAGCATTAACAGAAAGTTGTCTTTTCAATCAATTTCTGAACCAATTATACATATGAATTAGTCTGAACTTTTCAACTGAAACTTACTTTTTGGGTGGATTCCACCCTCTATAATCATTAAATATGGAGCAGCAATTGCTAAAGTTCCTGTATCAAGTCCCATGCATTACTGTAATCCAATAATATCACACACACTATTCTAATGCAAGGAAAGTACTGTATGTTTTCAAATAGTCCTTTTGCACCTTCAGCTATTTGTAAAATGCAGCTACTAATGGAAATGAGAGACCACAGTAACCTTTGGATCTCAGAAGTATTCGATCCTTTGTAGTCTTATTCCTATTGTAGTCCATACAACAGCTACAACTTTGATTTTGTACAAACAATTTTTCTGCCACATTTTTTCTGCTCAATCAATCTGTCCTTGTGGAAATGACAACAATCAATTCCACCTGGCTAATATAGATGTGCTTGAGGAAAACAAAAATGTCACTACTTTCAATTACAAGAGCAGAAGATAAACGTCAACTCATTATAGAATACTTAAAGCGTGAGTCTAAACTTACTATGAATTACTTTCTAAATCTAAATGCCAATATTATACTTAAGTTTATTGATTTAGACATATAAACCTATTTACCTTTCTGGGTCAGAGTTTGCTTTTCTTTTGTAAGTACCTGGTTACTAAAGCAAGGACAACAGTAGTGGCTTTGGATAATAGAGTTTGCCTCAAGTGTCCGGCTTCATTAGTAGGTGGCAAAAGCCTGGGGGTTTTTTTTTGGTTTTTTTTTTTTTCTTTCAGTTTTTGTGGCATGCAATGCAGATAGCACCTGAATGCATGCCAGACCATTTTTATATTTTACATAATGCTCGAGTCTGAAATTAGATGCTGAAACTCCACTTCAAAACAGCACTTTGACATATACAAACAGTAAAGGGACTTCAGAATATGCTTGAAGTTAAACAAGTTCTTCATTGTGTTGAGGCTTCAGAGAGGCCCTCTCTAAATTCAGTTAATTGGACAAGAGTTAATGCATCAAAGACAAACCCACACAATGAAGTTCACAATTCTTAGTTATTCTTTTCCATTCCTTATATAATTGCCTGTTCTGCAAATTCTAATGAGAATCATAAGTCTCTAAAAAGACAGTTTCTCTCTCCCCTCCCACCCCTTCTCATGCCTCTACTACATGTTCTCGGCTACGGAAATGACAATGCTAACAATTCCCTTTAAAATTTCAGAGGTTTTCTCAGAAGCCTGGGAAAACTAAATTACTTTCCTGAAGACCCACAAACAAAACTTGCTACTAAACCCTGACGTTACCAAAATTTTAAACAATAAGAACTTCAGCAGCAGGCAAAAGGATGAAAGAATAAACTTGAGGAAACCAATAATTAATTAATATCTTCTAAGTAAGACTGATACTCACCAGCAAGTCTCAACCCAGCCCTGCCACGATCTAGAGTGCAAACAGGTTCAACCCAGCCCTCAGCCTAAGTGCTGAGCCCACGGCTGCCCCTCAGCTGAATGGCTGCCCCGAGCTGCCCTAACACCTGGCAGAGCTGAAGGAGCAACGTCCTCACTGCTGCTGGCGGGGTTACAAATAACACCCTTCACAGCTGCTGGCAGGAAAGCTTGAGGAGCCTTTATCAGGGCAATATTGGGTGCAGGTGTTGGACCGGCAATGGGGCTGCAGGGGTGGCCTCTGTGAGGGTGCCCAGCCAGTCCCACCACAGGCCACAGCTGGGCCAGTTGGAGGAGTCGGTGGTGCCGCTGGGAAAGCACGTCTGAGGAAGGGACAACGCTGCCGGGAGCGAGGGGGAAAGCGTGAGGAACGGCCCTGGGAACAGCAAGGCCGGGGAAGGAGGAGGGCGAGGAACGCTCCAGGCCCGGAGCAGAGATTCCTCCACGGCCTGTGGAGAGACCATGGGGCAGCAGATACCCAGACTGCAGCCCGGAGAGGACCCCATGGCAGAGCAGGTGGATATTTCCTCACAGGAACTCTGGCACAGGGGAAAAGCGTGAGGAGAAAGGAGCAGCAGAGAGGAACTGTTATGGACAGACCACAACCCCTCCCCATTTCCCCTGCACTGCTTGGAGGGTGGGGCGAAGGTAGAAGAGTTGGAAATGAAGGAGTGAAGCTGGGCCTGGGAAAAATGGTGTGTATGTGTGTGAGAGGAATGTGGTGTTTTACATTGTCATTGTTTCACACTAAGCAAATCTATTATAATTGCTGATAAATTAATTTTCCCCAAGTCGAGTCTGGTTTGCCCATGGTGGTCACTGGTAAGCAATCTCCCTGTCTGTAACTTGACCCACAAGTTTTTAATCATATTTTCTCCCCCTGTCCTGTTGAGAAGGGGGGAATAAGAGAGCAGCTGGGTGGGTATCTGAAAGCCAGTCAAATCAACCCACCCCGCTCAGCACTCCAAGACTTTGGCCCTCTCCTCTGGCCCTTCTGCACATGGGTGTCAGCAGAGAAGTCATTTGCTGATGCAGTTTCTCTCCATCTGCATCTTGAGATGCTCCAAAATGCCCACCTTCTTCAATAACAAGTGGTAATACTCAGTTTTCTACTTCATATGAAGCATAAGTTCCATGCTTTCTTCTCTAGGGCAACCTGCTTATAAGGGAAGCGGTAGATGATAGAAAGCGCACTACACAGGGCTGCTACATTTTCCCTACCTTGCCTGCTTCCTATTCCCACAAGTAGCCTAGGCAAAGAGGGATGAAGAATTAATTTTCATCCCCACAGCACTTGCTACCACATGCTGGAGGATATGTTATGTCAGGCAGGTCTCTGGCAGTATCTACTATATTTACACATTTTCCTTAGTCTTTGTTCCCCTTTTTGCCAGAAACACCAAATGATGAGTAAAGCAATGTACATTTGGAGAAGTACTCTGTAACACCCCAGGTATTTTAGTTTAGCCAACTTTTCCCCAAAGGGCAGCACTACCCAGTATAACTGAACAGTGCTGAGGAATCTTAACACACACACGCTGCCTTGCTGAATGTCTCAAAGGAACATTTTAATGAGCGTCAACCGGTTTTCATGATCCAGCTCTAAATGTAAACTCATAGGAGACTTAACAGAATGGCATTCAGCTTCTGCTGTGCAATCAGTTGCTGCTTCCTTCTGATATGTTCCTGCCTGCCCAGTAAATTCAGGCACAAACACTTCAAACAGCGGGAACCAAATACTTATGATGGAGATGATTAAACAAAGAGAGATCGGCACTTTCCTTCTGGAAGTTGTGAGGCAAAGTAGGTTTTCTTTCCTAAATGCTATGGTGCTTTGGTTTTCTTTTCCAATCAGGAAGAAAATTATAGTCTACAAGTAGTAATTAGTGTTTACTCTAGATGTCTACTCTGATTTTTTTTTTGGCGATTAGTTTTACAACTGACTTCAAAGAATCTTTCCTGATTGAAATCATAACCAACCAAACAGTGAGCAGTAAAAGTGTTATGTTTTGGTTCCTATTACATATTTATGATACCAAATATAATGAATAATTTCAGAGTGGAGATTATCCATGCAAAATGATATCCTGAAACATGTGGTCTACAGTAACCAACAGATTATTTGCCATGCTATTGTGCAGTATTTCTAGGCTGGGATGCAGAATCCTCTTTTGCTGTCAAGGTAAAAGGTCTGGAAATAGCAAAAAACTGACCAGTGATGTAAACAGTTGAGATAAGGGCACATACTGAGCAGTATAATGGTAATTCTATCCAACCTGAACCTTCTTTTGACCTTTAGTTTTAGAGGAAAGATAGAACAGAAACATATAGAGGTGATGGTTTTCACCCAGCAGAAAGCTGCTGGAGTTGAGGGTGAGGAGGAAGGGGGATTTCTGCATCTTCATGCACTCTGGCAGGTTATTTACTCTATGCAATAACACGTAGATAACAGAATCATCCAAACCGCTCAAACAGCTCCCGTGATCTGCTGCTGAGTTAATCTATTTTTGCTTTCACCTTTCTTGCAATGTGAAGAGATAACAAGCTAATTTAAATTTTGGTGCTCTACAGCCAGCGTTTTCATAGAAATAGAATGGGAAAACATCTGACAGCATAAAACACAACTGTGGTGCTATCTGCAAGCACACAGAACAGTCTGGTAAAGAGCACAGATGCTGAGATGTTCTGCAGCCTGTTTCAAGTTCTTGGCTTTGTATATCCTAATCTGGATTTGAGTCAATAATAATTGGGACAATAAGGTCAGGAAGAATAAAGAACAAACCTACAATACTGTATGCTGTATCTGAAAAAAACCCTTTTGATCAAAGAACCTTTTTATGGGTGGGGTTTTAGACACCGGTCATCCAGGATGGGGAGAAAAATGACTTTGTGCACCAGAGTTGTGTAAAGTGACTGCACAATTTGATCCCTGGGTCAGGATCCTCACAGATCTGGAAAACAAAAAAGATGATGAGAAGCAAAACCTATCACTAATCACATGCACCCTCACTTTCTACATATTTCAGACAATCTGCAAAAGAGAGAGAATCAAGCGAAAAGCATACAGAAATCTTTCAAAACTTTTCATTTAGAATGGTATCTGGTAGAGATTCCTGACCCTGTTTTTTAGCAAGATCTGTGACACTTTCTTTTGGCCCTGGGAGCAAACAAACTTATGGCCAGCTGGCTCTATTTGTGGGAGCTGTCTGCTCACATGGTCAAGGATTCCTGTTGAAACTGCTCACTCATTTCTTCCAACTCTCCTGTATGTGAATTGATTAGAATTGGGCTTCACTGGTGACATTCTACACTCACAGCTTTGTTGCTTCTCAGCAGACTAGAAGGAACTTACTTTCCCTTATTAGTTTAGTAATACATGATGGTGGAAATATCTGTGATCATCTCTCCGTGGTTATTCAGGAGAATCTTACATACACTGTGGACATGACAAAGTCTGAACATCCTGATGTGAAGGAACCGCTACTCAAAAAACCTCTGACCCGAGTCAATTGCTTGTCTGAAGAGACTCCCAAGCTCTGATGAATGTGTTCACTGTGAGTATTCTCATCAGTGGAGGAGGATATAATTGTATGTATCTGACACACTCCTGATACTCTACATCAAAGCTCCAAAGAAAAGAATGATGGTTGGGGAGTGATCATTTGCTGAGAAAGTGACAGTCATTCTGACAAGTAAACTGTATAAAGCCACAGCTGCAGGACCCAGAGATGAAGGCAGATGATGTCATGAACACACGCAGCTCCATATGTTCCATCAGAGACTGGCAGGTTTATAACGTAACGGGCTGTCATGTTGGAATGGAAAGTGATTAGAGGACCTGTTTAGAGAAAGATAAGTCTTTACAGGAGGATAGCGTATGATTGTCCCAACGAACTCTGTGGACTGAGCCAGAACAGGACATGATTTTTTAGAACTGTAACACTTTTATTACTGGCCCAAAATGTATAAGTAACAGCAATTAGGGCTCAATTTGCTGAGCTAAATTAAAAAAAAAAAAAAAATCTTTTTTACTTGAATACTTATCATACACAACATGAAATTGCTATGTGATTCATTCAATAGTCCATAATCCTATTTTTCAATAAAAGTCATTCTTCAAAGGTAACAGTTTCCATTAAAAGGAGTCGCACTGAAATTCTTAATCTGGTAGTGGGAAACTATATAACAGTTAAAGAAGTCAAGAGAAGTCCTCATGTTATTGAAGCATTTTCTATCTAATTATCTATGCATTCCAAGCATTATTATCGGCGTTTCAGTGCTTTTTACAGAAATCCTGATCAAAACCACCTAAAACTGAACGTACATCTTCAAAATCCCAGCCCAGTACTGATATTCATATTTAGAACAGACCTCTCATATTTGTTAAAAATATAAATAATATTGATAAACATTAAAATTTCATGTGTTACTCTTCTAAATATCTTTGACAGATTTATAGACAATCTAACTCATAAATGGAATTAGGCTCTAAACAAAGTCAGGGACATTACTTCACTCAGGTAAATTTTTTTATCTTAGCATTCTGCTTCCAATACAGATTTTTTTTTAAAAGGCCAGAAAAACGTAAGTACTTCAAAGAGAGATATTATCCTCCTTATAATTTTCTTCAAATACAGTTATCTTATATTGTATTTTATTTATCATTAAAATATCATTAGAAAAAGCAAATAATCTTTATCTTGGAAATGTCTTTTCTAAATTAATTTCTAAAATCATGTGAAAACAGCTGCATTCACTATGTAATGAATATTTATTTGCATCGTTATGAAAATGCTCTATATTACTAATGGTGCACTTATATTTCAAACATAGCACCCCCCCAAACCTGTGCAATGAATTATGAAATGATCCAGCAGAGGGACCCCTTCAGTTAAAAACAAAAATCATCCATGAATCAACCCTTGAATCAAAACCCGCGAGGGTTTTATTTAGGCACACGGTCCCAGATAGTGTCTAAATTAGTAAGTCACACAAAGTGTAGCAATATTTCTGATACAAGACAGAGAGGTTTAAAACATAATAATGAATTCTCTCTTTGTGTTCATACATTTCCAATAAAAAGATGTATATTGTTACTTTGCTATGTGATATTTTAAGAATACCATTCAATTACGTATTAGTTGGGCTGACTGGTACCACCATCCCCAAGTTGCTAAAGAACACTATGTCAATATTAGAGGTAAGAAAATTAGCTAGACAAATCGTATGTTGTTACCTGACAGTAAAATAGGAAACAGTGCTATGGCGGGAGCAGAAATTAACATCAAAAAATGTCTCTTCCTTATTTAAACCATTGCCTTCCTTAGAATTAAACAGGATGTCCATCGGAATTTGTCCAAATGAAAACAATCTCAAACTGAAGTAGCACAGAAGAAATGTCTGAATTCATAAAGCATCCTATAATGATGGAATTGAAGCATGTTGATGACTGGTACTGAAATACATATATTTAGAAAGTACGGTTCTGAAGAAAACACTTCCTCGATTAATTTGAGGGGAAATTTTATCAGGGAATGTATCTTTTGCAATAGTTGCCATGGCAGCTTACGCAGTCATGCCGTTGTAGAAACGATTAATTTTTCACTTAACAAGAACTTGGTATTTTATAACTTTCTGCTTTTTATTCTCTAGATTCTGTGAACTCCCAGAGTATTATTTCTATCTATTCATAAGTGGTAAAACTTTTGTAACCAATGCTTATTCACACATCAATATGACAAAACCCCATGCTGCTAGAACATCTATTCTAAAAAAAAAAAAAAGCAAGCTATGAAATTCTGCTAATGCAAATTCAGAAAAGATAGCTTGTTGTGCTGCCTGTTTCAGTGCCTTACAATGGTCTAAGATATTTATTACATGTAAAATGCCACTTTACAACATGGGCCATGACATAACTATGGCATTACATCAAGACTGAAAAGTACATCAGGTTCCACCCACAACAAATTTAACCAGGTTGTGTTTCTTTGGTATGTACTAATAACACTCAGATGTGGTTTTGAGAGACAAAATAGCTGTGGGGAAAAGCATTTTGTTTTATCATCACTATTACTGTTTCATAAGTTAGGATATTTAGACATAAAAAAGTAGTCCGGAATCTGTAAACCCCTTACCTTTAAGGGTATGCCTCTTTCATTAATAGACAAAATTCACAATCCAGCAACTTACTGTGATTAGACAGGAAACCGATGGCAGACTTGTCTTTGAACCTATTTATTAATGGTGGTACAAAAAGACCCATTTTTCTGAATGTAACGGTGATATTATAATAATAGCAAGACACAAGGAAGCCATTTCCCTGTATACAACATGATACTTTCACTGTGCCCTCTGTCTAAAAATTCATCTCCTTCCCCATCAGGCTGTCTTGAAGCTTCCTTCCTTCTCTCGTTGCAATTCTCACCCATTCCCTTATGTCATCTTAATATCTCAAGTCCTCCTTCAAACATTCCTACACTTGCATGGCCTTGCAGCATAAAGTGACTGTCAGGATGTCAGCATGAAGTGATTATATTTTTTTCCATTTTTCATCAATTTTGATGGACGTGTAAAAATTTACCTAGAGTTAAAAAATCATTTGGCGAAATAATTTTTTAATTAAGTATGCCAAGATGATGGAGAAGTTTATAAATGTGTCAGAATAGCAACACGGGAAATAACAGAAAACAGTTTGCAGAGAATTATTTTATGACAGGACAGTATTGATAATTTTTCATGATAAAAATTTCATTTAGTGTTTCAACAAAAAAGACAACTTAAGCATTAAAAATAAATGCTCTTCGCTATTCGCAGGCTATCTTGATCTCTAATTTTCACATTCCTGACACTTTTTGGGTTCTCCTTTTCCCAAGCACTGCTAGAAAGGAATGAAATCCAATTGTATCTACCAGTACATACAAAGGATTTTTTTTTCCCCACATAAGCAATGGGATGATAACTATCACACTGAAGACAGATGGCAGATGCTAATTTCTACCCAGCTGATACATAGCGAGTTTTTGATGAATACAGCAACTTCTAAGTTAGTTTGAAAGCCTCATTAGATGACCTGAATTTGCTGGGCAGAAAGCATATGGTCAGCAAAACTAGAAAGAAATGAAAAGGTATGTGATTACTTTTCCTGACTTCTCAAACCTGCCTATTTGAGTCTATTTGAGTATTTCTACAGAGGTTTCTTACCTATATATATTTATGAGGTAAGTAAGTAACTGTGAAGTTGAGGAAATCTAAACAGTATATATATATATATCAATATCTATGTAACTATATATATAAAAAAACCTATATATATTAGAATCTCTGCCCACGTTTCTAATTCTTGAAGCTTTACAGCACTTACAGAGTAATAGTGGCTAAATTCTTAGCATCTTGGGATTACAGAAACTCCTCACTAGTCATTTTAATATGTTACATTTCTGGAGCACAGAGTTAAAAAGAAAGGGAAGAAAATATAAATTCAGATCTATAGGTCTCTAAAAATATTTCTCATTTTTTAAAGGTTATGGTCTGACTGCACTTCATTGCTGAACACTTCAGATCTGCAGTAGTGCTCAGCTCTACCACATAGAAAATATATGCCACATGTCATTTACTAAAAACTGAACTCACAGTACATCAACGTGCTTGAAGACCATACCAAACACTGCGGTTCCTGTAGCACAGGTATAACAAATTTAATTCCAAATGCACTTAAATATGGAATATTCTTCCTGTACTTTATCTCTACTATAAAGCTGTCCCTACTATAAAACATTTATACCAGAACACTACTTTCTCCCTCTCATCAGCAGGTGGCTTCCTTTCTCCTATGTTAAAAGTTCAAGAGCTTAGTCCTACAAGACAGCAAGTATTTAAACAAATGGCCTTTATGAACAACTAAGATTTGGTTTAACTAGCAAATAAAAAATGTTAAAATAAATTATTAATACTGGGAAAAAATTGGGGTAGAGGAAGTATGAAATCTCAGAGTTTGTTTCTAAGAGAAGTCAGTTGTAATGTATTGTGTTCCCACAACCTGAGAATCTAAGAGGCAGTTCCAACTCCTTTGGTGTAGGTTCTATAAAACACATTTAGCATATTGCTGTAAGATGGATAAACAGTATATTCAGGTAGATAGGCATCAGTACAGAGTCAAGACACAAAGTAATTCTCCCAACCTACTCAGTAAAGCTTTTGCAGGAATGATTTTGTATATTGCATTTCAGGAGGAACACGGAGAGTGCCTAGATGACAGTGAGACGGATTCAGGTCTACAGTAGCTCATAAGTGAGGAAAATGCATGCAAAAAAAGACTGCAAGAATCTGGTTTACTCTACGCTAAAAAAGAGAAGATGTCTGAGTCTCAAACACTTCCATGAAGAAAAAGGGAATAATCTACAAATACATAGAGGATGACCAATAAATAATGGGCTTAAATTACAACAAGAAGGATTTATTTAGCCCTTGAGAAAAAATTTCATTGTTAAAGACAGACAAAACTGTCATGGAAGAGACTGTGGAGTCTCCACTGGAAGATGCTTTTGAGAACAAATCATCCATCCATCAGGAATTGCAGTATTTGACGCCTCCTTGGTATTCAAGCTTGCTAACCATTCGAGGTGCCCTTTAATTGTTCTTTTTAAAATCTGTAAATGGCTCCTTTATGTAAACAACACAAACATCACTGCATTCCCAGCTCAGTAAGAATTTAAAAGTATATGCACACGTGTGTTTGCTCAGCAAACCAAAAATTTTGTATGTTCTCCAGACATAATCTTTCTCATATCTTATCTCCGTTAATAATACATATCCAAAACACTATGATAAATAAAAAGAATGAAAGAAACATGGAAATAGGAGACCATGAATTCACCCAAGGGAACCAGGAAATGATAAATATTTAATGTGTTTTCAAACCAAAATCATGAAATCCAATAGTCGGATGAGCTATCTGTGCAAAGGATATTGATCTTCTTTTTTTCTCCCCCCCCTCCTCTCCTTCTTTTTCTATTTTTCAGCTCTGGATATTTATATTTTATTACAGTCTAGCTACAAGCTCCTATACAGCAGCCTCTCATGTCTGCATGTTAGATCTTTAATGATTGGACTGGCAGCCCTCGTGATTGCTGGAAGTTTTCTTACTAGTGAAATAAGCCAGAAGATAGTGACAACAGCATCACATTATAACAATGCTTCTTGCTATTTTTAGGATCAAAAGCATTCCGAAGACCGTTAAAAAAAAAAAAAAAGCTAACTACTGGTAGCACAGATAACAAAAGACAAACAATTAACAAGATGAGACAATCATTTAGGGAACCGAAGATGAATAGTGATGAACACGTAGCTGGAATGCTGTGAAGAAGAGGGAACAGAGCATCTCTGTTGTTTTTACTGGCAATACCTAAGCTGGTGGCTATCTCCAAACTCAACATTCAAAAGAAATAAGTTATCAAAAACATTAAAAACCCCCGAAGGAAGGGGAACCACCAAAATAGAGAACTATACTCTTCTTTTTTTGTAGTGTCAATCTGTACTGACGTTAAAGTTTGTGTAGTATCGATTATCTATACTACACTACTTCGAACCTAATGGCAAAAGATTTTTTGAAAGCTCAGCTGGAGAGATGAACTTGCTATAAATTATTTTCAATGGTATTGCTTGACTTTTTTTTTTTTATTTCAATGGCATTTATTTTTCCCCAAAGCAATTTCAACTATTGCCTTACATACCTTTTATTTAATTTAAAATCAATAAAACAATGGGCATATACCCTTTGTATTCAAAAATGACATTTCTCCTTTGTTTTGACAGCACACACAAACCAAACAAAGATCAATACTTTATCTTTCTACTCTTGAATAAAAAGAGTAATAAAGCAGCAGGCTCACAGTGCTATATAATATTGATTATGGAGTCTTTCAAGATAAATTACTAAGATTTAAAAATAATTCTTGGTAGGCCAGCACTACAGGTTTTTTATCAGTTGCCACAACAGTTTGGGGGAATATGTGCATCAGTATATGAGCTAAAATACATTACACAAGGTGTAATTCTTTGTAACACTCTTAATGAAAAATGTACCTATAGACCACGTTTAAAAGCGAATATGTTTTACATTTTTTCTGTAGGGGAAAACGATGCAAGTGTCATGATAAAATTCATTGATGACAATCCAATAGTCGTGCAATATGTGGAGAATCATTTCTAACAGCACAGATTAGCATTCATCTGGAGTCAAATCATGGTTATTAGCAGAAGAGAAATTTAGGAAAAAAAAAAAGGTTATTCTGAAGGCATTACTTCTTTTTTAGAAAAAAAACCCCACTTTTCAAGATAGGGCTTTTTGGTGAATATTACAGCACAGTCAAGATCTACCTTAGTATTATCTATAAAGTATGTTTTGGAGAGAAATTTAAGCTAACAAATTTTTATGCATCAGCTTAAAGGGCAACCTTTTATACATTGTCTTGAAAGAATTGCTTTAACAGATTTTTAAATTTAAAGTTCATTCCAATATGAATGTAGCTCACTTACCAATTTTATTTTCACAGTAAAACTCTAATGAATCATTAGCTGCCATTGAAATGTGCCCATAAAAACCTAAATTTTAAATGTTGAAAATGTTCAAAGTTATTGAACAGTTTGACTCAGAGGACAATGAGCCTAAACGGAAAATGGTTTTAGCAGACTGTAAGTGGTGGTATATTGCTGAATATTATTCTGTAAAATAAATGAAAGCCATTATCAAACAACCTCACTGTAATTCATCTTAACGTGTTCACTGGTCTCCTAAAATACGAATTGCCTACCAATACTGCAGCATAAAATACGTAACATTATACCATGTGCTTTATCTTGATCCTCAAAGGACATTCTTAGTTTACAAAAAAAAAAAAAAAGTCCAGTTGTAACTCTCAAGAATTGTTATTTTTTAGCTTTGCAACTATCTTGTAGGAAATCTTTCTATCATTTCAAGGAGGCTTAAGATTTCTGGAGAAATTTGCTAAGATATTTAGTAATTTTACTTGAAAACTGGATTCTTCTATTTACACGGGGTAGTGTTGTACTTTGCACTAAGTCCCATGGCTAAATAAAATTTTTCCTGGATAAATGACTGTATAATGTGATGATGGCAAAACCTAGCCTACAGTTTTCATGGTAATTACTCTATAAACTTGGAGGCCAGGTAACTTTTCTTGCTAATTTCTCTGAGATTAGTGCTGCCAGCTATTTTGGAGCACATTATCATTTGATTCAAGGGCAAATGATCTACCTGAGGACTGATACCAGTGCCATAGTAGTCAGAGAGATACCACGTTAGACGGCACCAAGGTTGGTGTGCTCATAACCTGAGTGTACAGCCTCTGGCACACGTCAGGCTCAGGAAGTCAGATTGTCTCAGCAAGGTGCAGAGCTCCACACTTACCTGCAGGAAGCTGGCAGAGCTCAGCACAACGCTTCTGACTTTATACCGATTCCTTCTCACAGCTCGATGGACACACCAACTGTGAGGAATCTTTTTCCGCTTTCAAAGGGGTTGTGTGACCTTTTTCAAAGTTCACCAGTGCACACTAAGAGTGTCCATAAAAGGAGTAAGTAGCTATGCAATGAAACTTTCCACTTTAACTAACTGCAGACTAACTCCCCCAGACACATATGTCATCGTAATATTCTGAACCGCAATGCAATGTGCAAATGCTTCTCTGACAGAAAGCTTCATGTTCTACCAAGATTTTAACATTTCTTCAAGGTTTTCTCTCAACAGTGAATGTAGGTTCAATCCAGATGAGGATTCCTTAAGTCAAAATCCAAAAGCTTACTCACTTTTTCCTAGCAAACATAAAGACTATACCAAAAAATAGCCAAAAAATATACCCTCCAAAAGGTGAGAGTTTAATAAAAGGCTATGCTGCTTTGAGACTTAAATGTAGGTCAATGTTGATACCAAATGAAGGAAAGCAGAATAAAAATTTCCAGATTTCTGGAAAATAAAGATTTGAATAAAAATCAACAAGAATGTAGACATCTAAATCCCAATTTCAAAACTCAGTAATTTATTGAATTTAACAGAAACAATAAGAAGGGATTTATGTTATTGATTTTTTTGATGCCCAAGCAACAGGAAATAAGGAATCTAAATGTCTGGTGCATTCTTCATTCTTTTCCAGTGTAGCATGTGATTAAGAATTTTATTTTTAAAGTATTTACAGAAATGTTCATTCTTTGTCATCACTACTGGCTCCCAACTTAAAAAAACCAAAGATTTAAATAATATCCACATTTAGAGAAATGAAAATTGAGGGAGACAGACCACATAGCCAGCCATGCTGATTTCCAGCAATTTTCTGTTGCAAAATTCAGTTTACACATGAACCTTTAGAAAGAAAGGTGAAAAGAAAGATTCCTCATCTCTCTAGGCTTTTGGATGCAATTTGAGGAAAAAAACAATTATAAGTTCCAGTAAGCTTTTATAGTCCATTTTTGTGTCTGATAATCTTAACTTAAACTAAGGTATCTGGCACCCTGAGCTTGACCAATGGTTAGCTGCTTTTCTTTTTTGATATATGCTTCGCAGAAAGCAGGAGCGAAATTCAAAGCTATATTTATCTTTCTCAACTGGCTATGTTAATCCAGAAGACATTTATGTAAACAGATAAAAAAAGTCAGAGGTACACACAGTATTCTATCACGTTTCTATTAAAATCACCTCAGCTTCTGAAAAAAACCAACCCTGTACTTTACACAGCATACCACTATTACAGCCCTCACATAGGAAGCAAGGGAAAAGTGCCATCATATTCTCATGGAGAAATTTAGTCATGAGTGCTAATGCTAAATTCTATACAGCTCAGATAGTGTTTAAGGGATCAAAACTCGTTGGATAAATTTTGACAGAACTGTATCCTGATGGAACATGCTTCCAACCAAACTGGAAGCATGCAATACAAATTAAGTGGAATTTTCTTTCTGACAACATCCTGTTTCAGCATTTTCCAATTTAAGCATCTCCATTGTTAGTTCCAAAATTGCCACTGTTTTTTCATTCAGTATTATACAATATTAGTTAAAACATTAAATGAAAATTGAATTGAAATTAAATTAAAGTTAAAATTAGTGAGCCCCCACAGAATAGTAAGGTAACAATTTCTGGAGCGATTTCTGAAATAATCATATTTAGAGACTGGAAAATTTCCCGCAATCCTAAGTAACACACAGTGGTAGTGGGCAGGCACGACACAATCTTGAGGCTACATGTTGTTCAGAAAGCAGAAAGTGGAGACCTCAGGAAATGATCCTTGGCAAAGGCGTTGTTTAATGTAGATGCTGAAGGAAGTTAAACGGAAAACATTTATCAGAAATTTCCGTCCAGAGAGGAGATATGCTGTTTTAGGGAAAAATGCAAATATTACTCAGCAGACCAAGGGCAAAGGAAATAGGAAATGGGCTAGAGAGTTCTCTGAAATAATCTGTCACTGAAATGTGAGAAAACATACTCGTGTGTTGGCAATTCTTTTATTTTAAAGCCTTCCACAAGTCAAGATCCTTTTGCAGCATTGTGCCATTATCTGAAAGTTGGCTGCTTCCAGTTCAAACTTCTTAAAGGTAGGATAAAAAGCTTAATTTAGTTCCTATCTTGACACATCATTTGCATGTTTATTGTTTGAGCCTTTGGAATAACTCATAGGAAAACCATGAGTTTATCACAGAAACAATACATCTTAGAAACATCGTAACAGTTGACTTTGCTGCTTTTTACAGCCTGCAGAGAAACACCAATGATTCAGTCAAAGGCTTTTAGGAGTCTCTAGATAAAAGGGCAGAGTACACCTCTGCGAAGGGTGTCACCGCTGAGCCTGCCAGTGTTCGGACAAGGGGTGGAGCAGTCCTTTTGGTAGCCGATGCAGAGAAGAGGAAACATACTCCTCGTATGCAACACTAAACTTGTGTCTGGGTAGAGAAAAAGATTGTGCTTTGAACTCTGCATTTTTAACCTTGAAATATTTGACTATACAGGCACTAAATGCCAAGAATGCCTTAATTACAATTGTATGGTTTAGAATATGTAGATTATGGTCAACTTCCAAAGAAATTCAACCTCATTAATGATTTAAATTGCAGGTAAAGCTGCTTGTATGAGTGAAGACAAAATATATGCTTATTAACATTTATCTATTGATATTTTTATCATAATATTATTGGTGAAATGAACAGAACAGTAAGTCCTTGTACAGGGGAATATACTAACAACCCTTCCTTCAGCCATATCTTTTATTCTCCACTTTGATGAAAGAAAAATACTTTCTCAAAGGTAGAAATGAATGTTAGAAATCATAGCTGCTGCAATTAGAGTTGCATTATCTTTTGGACTCCAGTATCCTTGAGTTCTTATTCCACAAAATATTACTGGAATTGTAGTAATGCCCTCAGTTTGACAGATGCTTTCCAGGCTTATCTGAAAACACAGTGGGAAAGAGAGAGAAGTACATGATATGGAATATTCACACTGTTTAATTCCAGATACCAATCATATGAAACAAAACTCGCTAGATGCCTCAGCAGAAAGAGAGGCTCCTCCAGAGGGTGATTTACGGCGATTAAATTAGGCCTGTTTTTCTGAATTTCACTTGAAAAGCTCATGAAGCTAGGCAAAATGAATATGTCCTACAATATCTGGTATCAAGAATACACAAAAAAATTGCAAGCCAGGAAGAAGCAATATGCTACGAAAATAATCAGCATGATTGCAATCTTGCACTCAACTGGGTGCTTGTCTTTGTATACCTGCTCTCCTGTCTTCATTGTTCACTGTGCATATCTTTTCTCTCACACTACTTTCTGGTTTAAACTACAGTACCATGTGTTCCTCACCATTTCCTTAATTTATAACATAGATAAACAAATGACTTCATCAAGAAGGATTCAACTAGATAGTGTACTCACATGCCTAAATGCTTACAACATTTCTGAAGTAGGCTTTAATTTATTGTACACGAACAGAGGAAGTGGATCTTTATAAAGCATCTCCTCAGTGAGGAAAAAACAGTTTAAAAGTATCTCATTAATAAAGCTTGATAACATCAAGAATGCTAAAGTGACCATGGCTGATGCAGATAAATGTGACAGTAAAATAGTGAGAATACAACAGAACTGAAGAGCAGGGCATAAGTACAGAAGCAATTTAAGCTCGGTTTTGTTGAAAGAGAAAAGGACAAAGAAATTACACAAATTTGTTGGGAGATATGATCACATCAGAAAGCACTAAAGATGTTCTCAGCAGCTTTGTTTTTATTTCTGTAATTCATTATTCTTCACTTGGTAATACTGGGAGGACCGTGAGGTGTTCCCTGAGTCGTACGGCCGGATCTCTGGGTATGTACCGATTTTGCAGGGCGCGGATGCTCTGCAGTGAGCTCGGCAGCCCTGGCTCCAAGACGCACATCCTGGAGGCATCTCAAAAGCAGAATTGAGAACCCTGAAGCCCTGAACCTGACCATTGAGCACACTGGGGGACTGACTGGAGTATTACAGTACTGGCTTATTTTCCAACTGCTCCTTTGAAAGGAAACCTGAGCACACAATAGGGCAGGGCACCGCGTGGTTTCCTCCCGTGCGGAAGCAGGATGCAGCAAAGCATGCTTGGAGACCAGCATGGGGAATGCCTCAAGAACTGCTCTAAAGCATAGACTCAGCCTGTATTGCCAACATATATCAATGGCTCCGCCACATCAATAAATGAAAAGGGTGCTGAAGTAATCTGTATATTGCACTTTTTATTAATAGGTAAGTCAAATGGCTTGGCAGGGAGGAAGGAGTTAAGAAAAGGGAGAAGCTGTGTATATGAAGAAAATAATCCAGTTACCTCCAAGTTTCCTGACATTTATATATAATTAGATAGTTCTATCTTTTTTTTAAACACTGGGTGTCTGAAAGCTATGTAGGTAGTGATGACAGCTAACTATTCATATGCCTATGTAAAGTGAGATATCAGATTCAGATAAATTTGTCTAGGAGAGTTCATTTAAAAAACCCCCAAACACACCACCTTGCTGGTAGTCTCAATAAAAAGCACTAGTCTTGCCTAATTCTCTTACGCAGTAGAGCTGACTCACATTGGATCAGGTTTGGGGAATAAGTTTGGGAATATCAAGGGGATGGGGAAGTTTGTAAACCTCTTACTCTTCCTATAAATACTGCATGGACAACCATAAGGTTTAGGTTCATTTGTAAGAACCACCAGTCTGGTTGTTTATTTTTAAACAGTTCATTATTTCTACTGTTAACTGTTGGTAGATATATTGTGCCACCCACTGAAAAACAGCCAGTATATTTATTGCTTTTTAGTCCTGCAATTAAGAAAGAGATTTATATATTTTTGTTAAAATCCGAACAATTTCAGACTGTAACAAGAACATATTGCCTTTACTCACACTTAGAGCTTTACTGTCAAAAAACTAATAAACAAACAGAAAACACTCAGCATAGAGCAAGATAATACATCATTTTAAGTATCAATTTCTGCAAATACCATATCTAATAAGTCTTCTGTATTCATATTACATATTATATTCTGTATGCTATATATATTATATACTCTGAGGCAGGAAAACAAGAACTGAGTAAGTACGTGTCTCTAACTCTTGGGGAATTGACCATTTTTCATTTGGAGAATGCCTGTTAACACAATTACAGCCATGCAAAGCAAGGTTCCTTAACACTCTGTCTGTTTTGATGAGACATAATTGATTTAAACCTGTATGGAGTCAAATACGCTCTCTGTAAATATAGAAGGTCAAAATCGGCAGTGGTGCCAGGACATGTGAAACAACTGGATCCACAAATGTCCATTTTAGAGAACAAGAAACAAGTTACTCCTGAGGCACAGAAGACATGAGTAATCTCTATATAAAATACACATATGTGATATACAGCTATTATAATATTCCTAGTTAACCTCCTTTTACAGTACCGTGCTATGCTATACTGGTACTAAACAACCTTAGAAAACTTCATCCTATAGTTGTCCTATAATGATATATCTAAAATATTTTTAAAATTATTAAGTGGTGCTAAATTGTCATTGCATCCTACCACTTCATTTTGGACCAAACTGTGCAACACCTATTTTGCACAGTTTAGCAGTACGTACTTTGCCACAGAACATACAAGGATAAAGTAATCCTTAGGGTAACTATGTGGTCAACAGCTGTATTCAAAAGTTTGACTCCATGAGTCTTCAAAACAACCAGATGAGGCCGGATTTAATTATTCAACTTCAATATCAAGAAATATAATTGCATAATCTAAAGTGTGCAACATTTGAATGTTTTGCTCAGAAAAGGAATGGGATTGGCTACTTCTGTTTCTCTTAAGAAAATATGAAGTCTTTACATAAAACCTGGTTTACTACATGCTGGATAACTATCTTGTCAATTAATAAGACAGTATCAGTTTTATTCCATTAGCTGAAGATACTATAAATTACATGTAAAATGTCCAAGGAGTAGTAATATCTAGTAATGCCATCCCTTGGAGGAGTTCTGTTTTTTTTTCCTCTCTCTCTCTACATTGCAGTGTAGAGAATTTTTAGACAGAAAGTCCCCGAATTTAGCCCACAGACTGAAGCATAAATAGCCAGAAGGGGAAATCAGCTCCATCAAAGTCTGTATGTCATATTATATTTACAACCAGATCCAAGTGTATGATGATTGGTATAACATAATCTAGATCAGGCTCACTGAACAAGGTCAATGGGATGGAAGAATTGGCATCCTTCTCACTTGCTTTTACCAAAGAATATATATGTACATCTGTTATAGCAGCAGATAGTCTGGCCGACACTGTCATTTTTCCCTGTATGCAAATCCAACATAGCACCTTCTCTCAAACACTCTGGAGTGTATACTACAAATAACTCTGTACTATAAATAACCCGCAAAAATATGCATCAAAAAAATTCAGTATCTTAAGGCAGTCTGCTTAGCTTTAATGAAACTCTAGGAATTCTTAAATATATGACTTATTCTCTGAACTGAGCAGTGGGCTAATTTTACTCTGTAACTCTGTGACTCAATTTAAAGATGGCCAGTGCTGGATCAGTACAAATAAAATAAGCAGATAAAGGATGATTAAAGATTACAGCATTTTTAAGGCTCTTTGTAAACTTTACTGTTAAACGATAACAATATTCATAAATGAGTGGATTCAAAAGTCACTGAGAAAGGGATAAACCCCATTAACTCCAGCAATCCTGCAGGTCCTGTTTCTCTGGGCAACCCTGGATTGTCACAGTGTATTTCATGGATCCTTGCAATTACATGTGTAACAATTTAGAATCACAGAATAATTCAGGCTAGAAGGGCCTGCTGGAGGTCCCAGTCCACCTAGCCCAACCTTCCCGTCAAAGCAGGGTCAGATATGAAA
This sequence comes from Pygoscelis adeliae, assembly GCF_000699105.1. Classification (NCBI taxonomy): domain Eukaryota; kingdom Metazoa; phylum Chordata; class Aves; order Sphenisciformes; family Spheniscidae; genus Pygoscelis; species Pygoscelis adeliae. Next base: position 2,208,099 of record NW_008825073.1, on the reverse strand, counting down.
CAATGAAATTTTAATAAAATAAGATATAGAAAGGCATATGAAAATAACAGGAGAAAGATGACTTTGCAATAGATACTTACATATCAGATTTTCAGTTAGCAACCTTTAATAATCACTGGCACACATTTAACAAAATTAAGGGCAAGAATGTTTTCTCTAAAAAGACCGACATAAATTTTTTTTTCTATTTATTTATACTTTTATGAGCATAAGAATTGTAAAAGAGAACCAACAGTCTACCTGGTTTGCAGTCTTGCAGAGGAAAGCGATGTGGTATCACATGGTTGAGACTGAGGTATGGAGACTTATATCTCTTTATGATTTATCTCAGACTCATATCAGCAGTCTGGTTTATCAGTATTGTAGAAAACAGCTAGACAATATCACATTTTAGATGTGGGCTGAAAAGATCGATCGAAATTTCTACTAGACTGAAATGTTGTCCCTGTTCTTTGAACTCCCTCAGGTCATGTGTTTGGGAGAGCAAAACAGTTCATGATTCTCACAGGCAACCTGGTACAACAGGGTTTGGTGTGGCTTTATTGGCTGATACGGTTAGATACAAAGGAACATCAACCCCTTCCACCCCCCAGCAAAATCCACAGAGAAAGGCAAACTGCAGTGCAAATAATATTTCAGCTATTAGTTTAAGGGATTTAAGTCTCTTAATTTTATAAAAATGTTTAAAAAGAAAAATCACATACTAAAAACTTGTGTATTATAATCCAATACTGTCTTTCAGTTCCAATTTTTGCTTTTTTTTCCTGTGCCTAATGTTCATGCTGTCAACATTTCTTTGGTTCATTTTGGTTGTATCAGTATCCTTAGAATTACAAAATAAATGTACTGTGTCAAAAAGCCTGAGACATAGAAACTTGTATAGCAGTTTGTATTACACTATGTCAAAATGGGAAAGAACATGCGACCCCGTTATCAACTTGCAATAGCTGATATAACACACGTCAAGTCTCTAGAGATACCAGGAGCATATTGAAGATACTCATGTAATACAAGCTGCAAATCATATGTTATCGTTCATGAAACAGGGAGCTAGTGATAGTCAAAGAAAGTGGTTTACAGCATGCAAGATAACTTGTAGCAGATAAATAATCCACAACAGCTAAGAATTTTTGTACTTGTGAGGATATCCTATTCAAGTAATTTGAAATACAATTAGATCCTATTTTAATTTCCATGCTTGTTTTGGAAGGCATAATGAAAAAGTATCTTTTAAAAAAATAAGAAATTTGTCCACCTTCCACTTGTGAATGTTGACTTAATCCACACGTCAACAAAGTGCTTTTTCATTTTACATACTTAACTACGCAGTGGGACTTGAGGTTAAACACATTTGAATGCTTTCTGAGGTGAAAATCATGATGATACATCCATTCATTTCCTTTTCCCTAACTATTTAGTTAAACTAGTTCTTTTTTCTTAGCACTCCACTAACTGTTTTTCATTCAGACTTTACAAAAATCCCTTCCACCCCACTGGCTCAAAACCTTGTCATTCCAAATTACTCGGGACATCACTTCCCTCAACATGCCTAGCTGAACTACTGTAACACCTTTCAGTTCACTCTCTTTCTCCGCTTACCTGGCTCATTCTCTGTATCAGTCTTGCAGAATCTTCCCTCCTTCGTAGCCACTCCTCCATGGGAACAAGCAGCTTGCAGAGGAGTAGAGAAAGAGTAGAGAGTCTGGACAGAAACCTAACATTTTCTGCACACTTCACAGTTTTACAAACTCCTGATGATGGTAAACCATTTGGTATGACTGAAGTGAATGGAGGTGATGAGAGCGATTGGCAATGAGTACCTAACTATATGACAGTGTTAGGAAGAAGAAATACTGTAAAGTTGAGCAGAGGTAGAAAACACGTAAGAAGTAATTCTATATAACCCTAGAAAATGTCTGGAGGCTTTTTTTGAAACATGGTTTTCGGTACTTTTTCAGAAATTTTGTTCTTTGCTGACAGCAACAATTTTACAGTTTGGAGCACAGCATTTATTATTCATCTTTTACTCAGTTATTCTGAGTTATTATTCTAAGTTATTCTAAGTTATTCATAGTTGGTTGTTTATTCATCTTGTAAGGATTACAGTCTTTCAGTAAATGTTAAGTAAGAATTTGAATATATCATTTAGTTTCCTGCGTACATATCCAGTACAAAACCTCTGTTAAAGAAAGAAAAACCTGCATGGTTTTAGAGAACAGCAGATCAAAGCTGCCTGTGAAAAGGAGTGGTGTCTTAATAAGAGAACAGGGATTGCTTTCCACAGGCCAGTCTTAATCCTTTCATACAAAATTCATATATGGAAGTAAACTCAGGTCATGCTTCGAATAAGTTATTTCAGCAATTAAGTCATGAAGTTTAACTTAAGCATTTGTCTAAAAGTACTAAGCATGTGACCATAAAAAGCTTAAAACTGAGTTCCTTTAAATCCTAATGCATCGTGGAGTATTATTTAAGATAGTCAGAAAAAAGGGCCATGAAAATGAATGTAGTATTGCTGACACAGTTCAATGACAGATATTTTTTGTTTAATATACTGACTTTAAATAACTAATTTTTGAACTGTGATTTTACTGCACTAGAAAAGCTGTACACAAATTGAGATTTCTAACTATGCATAGTGCAAGAGCTCACAAATTCCGTCACAAACGTTTTCAAGACTTACACACAAAGACATTATGGTAGAACTGGAAAACATAGGAAATAAAACTACTATCTGTCTCCATTTCTATTCCTAGTAGCATAAAATCTCCTGCAAGAAGTGAGATCAAATACAAAAGGTGTGACATGATATAACCTACTAAAGATACTAAATGCTTTAACAGCAAGTTACGAACAATTCTCCTTGGCTCTTGGATACTTATTCTCATCCTAAAATTGTTTTTTTTAAGCCATTAAGAGATTTTTAGCAGGACTAAGGCTATTTGTAGTATAAAATGTAATAACTCAGCCTCTAGTACTAATGCCATTCTTAAAAGCAGTATTTTGGTAAATAGTGTCTCCCATTCAGTGAGTGCGTAACCCTAAAAAACTAAAAATCAAGCCTAAGATATGGAAAAGAAACAAGCTGCTACTCTATCCATTAAATAAAAGATTTCACTGTAACTACTGCATGAGTTTCTGTTCACACTTTCACTTTTGTCCTATTAGATGCTTCAATTAATAAATGGCAATTTACGGTTTAAAAGAACGTTGTTCTATCACTTTTTTCATACTGTATGTATATGCAGCATTAAACTGATCTTCCACTGCTTTCCACTGTCTGCAATGACTTTACACTCAAGCTTCTTTATCTATACGTTTTTCTCATTGAGAATTTAGCTGGTGTTATTAAAGTCAGGTAATTATGTTGATAGGGTTTTACCAGTAAAGTGTCTCATCTCAGAATTTTGAAAATTTGTCTTAGTATGTGCTTATACTGGAAGTACTTATACTTTACCCTTAGTCTGGAAGGGTAAAGTGCACAATCCTTTAACGGCCTTAGGTATTTGGCTCTATGCATCCAAAGTCAGATAAAAATGGTAGTAATTGAGAAAGGATAAAAATGTAGCTGTGTTTCCCTATTCAACAAAAGACAGAAGTAGAAGGAATCTATTTTATATGACATTTACTTCCTCATTATAATTTAGAGTTTGGAAATGTCTTCATGAAGAAGGGAGATATTTAAGTCCTGTATTGCTTAAATAGATACTGCAAATTATTTTGCTGGTATCTGTTACTGAATTGCTAACAGAGAATTAGCTTCCAAGAGGAATCAAACAGTTGAAGGCCTTATTTGAAAATATAAGAAATAAAAAGTCAGTCATTTAAGGAATCTATAAATTTTCCCTCCATGTGAATATCTCAGTGATGCTTCTTTTAAATATATTTTTTTGGAAGCAGTATTTCCTAGATAAGAAATAATAATTACATGTCTTTCATCTGTTTGGTTCATCTGCTCCTACAGTTAATTTCTCCTTCAACATTTTAATTGACTGTCAGTACTCTTTATGCTGTGGGAAGTGTTAAGTCACAATAGATTTATAAATGTTACAACTGTATTTTAAGAGGGACCAATAGTTTTTTTATTATTATTATATTGTAATGGCAAAAGAGCTAGCTTATGTTTAAATGGATTTGTTCAGTTTAGATAACTCATTGTTTGGAAACAACCTATTTTAATGTCTTTGTGAAACATAATGCAGACCCAGGAAATGGCAGCACGCTTATGAAACCATTACCGTGTGTCCCATGGTTCCTCTCATCTCGTTCGTGCCCTGCTCTGAGAGTTCATTATCATCACACAGAATTAATGTGCTCTGTTCTGCTGAACTCACAACACAATATGCTGAACACAAAGCTCTGTGAACAGCTCATGGCTGAGCTAATAAATCCAGCCTTTCAGCTGTTCCAGTGTTTACGGTGTAAACACAACCCAACTGTCCCCTTGTCCTTGCTTTGAGAAAGGATGTTAAGCATCAATACAACAATAACTTCTAAACCTCACCCCGCTCCTTGGAGATCTTTTCCCCTAAAACGCGCTCCTGCTTTTCTGCAAGCTGTCAGGGTTTCTGTACCTCCTCCAGCCTGGTCTATTTTTAAAAGCCAAACAGAAGTGTCTGTCTCATGCTTCAGTAGACCTTTGTGTTTTTAAAGTCATTGTTGCACAAGCTTACTGTCTCTAGAAGGCTGTACAACAGCTTCCTGACAGCTTGTTTTGAAGAATTTTCTACTTCCTCCAATTTTTTCTCAGCACCTTGGTAGATTTATTTAACTAATTACATTAGTACGTAATGTGGACACTTCAAACAAAGAAAGTTTCATTAGAAAGACTTACTTTCCACCAAATCTTATACAGCAAACACTATTACTGTGTTGAAGGAAAGTACAAACCTGCCAACAACTTCTCTACAACTTCTTATCCATCTAGCATTATACACCTTTGAACTTGGAATGATTAACCTAAAATGTGTGAGAATAGACTGCTATTTCTTTCTTGTCAGAGATATATATTTTTTGTAATATAACTGTACTAGTTTGGGAAAAAAATTATTTTCAAAATGCAATATATATCTATTTTACTTATATGAAGTTACTTCTAGAAACTAAGACAAGCTTTTGTATTTGTTCCAAAGGCATTTGTATTATTTAAACAAACATTAACAGCTAGATTATAATTTTTATGTGTTTTAAAAAACCCTCCAAATTGACCTCACAGTGTTTCATATTTAGAGAATCACATAATCCTCAAGAAACTGTGTTTATAAATGAGGGTACAGTTATTAAGATGAAGCATCTACAGCTTATTGTATTGAAATGCACAGTATAGCTGAAATCTGTTTTTAACTGTCACTGGAATGAAACCAAGAATACAGTTTGCCTCCTTGTTGCAAATACTAACAAATAGGTGCAGATATGTACTTTTTCTTCATTTTATCTCTGTTTTATCCATCTGAAAATGGAATGTCCACCTCTGGTCTTTTTCTTTGGAACGTACGGGGCTAGTGACGCTCTTTCTCCTTAAACACTAATGACTTTGTGAAATATTTCAGTACTACAAATACTGCAGAATGACCTTTATGAGAACCCAGTGAAAACCCAGGACGATTCAGTCATTACATCCCCCAGAGGACTTTTGTCCACTATTTCAGTCAGCTTCAACCTCGGAGAACATCCAGCTCCCACGCCAGGAGGTGGGCAGAGCTGTGAATGGACCTCCAGGAACCTCCAGTTCAAGAGATCCTTAAATGAAAGGCCTTCATTGACAGATGAAGACCCAAACAAAGATGGTTTCCAGATTTCCAGGATTATTAGTGCTTTTAGTACTATTATCAGGATTAGCAATGCTTCCTCCTGTTTTTCTTTGCACTTTCAGGATTGAAGGAATGGTAGTAAGGGCAAAATTATTTTATTCAGCCAGGAATATCCCAAAAAATAACCTGTTCAAGGACAGAAAATCCAACATTTTCTGCTGATGTCTAACTTAAACAAAGCCATTTAGGAATACTTTGGTCTGGGAACAGACATGGCAGTGGACTCATCAAAATCTCCCCTCACCATTAGGAATTCAACAGAAATTATGAATGCCAGACCATAGGCCTACTAGATGAATGCCTATAGAAAGCCCCAGCGATTGAATAAAAACTATTTCTCAGAGAGCAAAAGAACTGTTCCCTGGACTATGTTTTTGTCACCTGTCCATCTTGGTATGGAAAAAAAAAAAGATATTGGTGTATGGTGAGTGGGAAAGGGCATGACAAGCAAGACTGAACGAGTCCTGTGAGTACAGGACTGCTAAAATCCTGAAAGCAAGAATGAGAATTGTCTGTGATTGGAAACTTTAAGTATTTCTTGAATGAGGTCCATATGAAAATTTGAAAATACGGGTCTCACAAGCCATGAGCTACAAACCTACTTCCCTTCTGAAGGATCTGGTAATGATGATAGTAACTAGGATTATCATCCTGAAATCAGTTGAAATTGGATCTCTTTACACCATGGAACAGATTAATGGTTTGCAGCAGCAAAGTTACTTTAAACCCCTTCTCTAATTTACATAAAACAATTAATATTCTGAAAGAATGTCGTCTGGTGTATTGGTGGAAATATAATTAACAAAATAAACACAGCATTTACACCAGTATTTGTTCTGATAAACAACAAAATGTGCTGAAGACAATGCTTTTCGAATAAATTGGTATTTATTTTTTTATGGATGGCATGAGTTGGCCTAAAAGCTTGATTATCATTCAGGATTTTAATTACAGCCATAGCAACGAATGCTCACAAATTCCAACAATAGCTGTTGAGTTTTTTAGTCTTAATCACTCTTCCCTCACTGTAGGGAATATATTTTTAAAATTATTTATTGTTTAAACAGCAATTTACCCGATAGTGCAGGAAATCCCTCAGGAAAATCAATAAAATCTTAACCCTAAGGGACCTGACCAAGGCTGACTAGCAGATAAACTACAGATGCTCAGAACCAAAACCAGTTTAGTATCAAAAACTAAATTTAACTTAAAAAACTCCCACAGTAAACATATTGCCTCTAAAATTCTATCTACTTTAAGCTCTACAGAGGATTAATGGCTTTCCACTCCTGAAAAGCAACAAAAGCCTCTCTCATTGTCTTAGGCAAACCCACAGAACATTTCACACTCGTGCTGTTTTCAGGTCCTTTAAATATCTTTCTTTTGTTGGCATCCATAATGATTATCATTTTCAATACTGTTTGTTCTATATTAAAAACTGCTGAAGTTTAATATTCTCCACTAAAAGTACATTCATAATTAATTTTCTACCAGTTGATACATTTTAACAGCGCTTACAGCATCAATCTTTGGACTCAGCTGAAAGTCATAAAAAACCCCAGGAATTCTTGCATTAGTACTCCAAGCTGTTTTGTTTGCCATCCTTCTGTTTCATTTGGTTTTGTTGTCTTGAACAATGTCATCAATGTAACTAGAAAATGAATTACAAAGAATATTTCTGAAGTCAAGAAGGGAAGGATTTAAAAAATAAAGAAACCCCAGATATTTCCTTTGCTAGGTTGTTTTTTTTTTTTTAAACTAAAACTTGACACATTTGTTGCTTTAGTATGTATTATTCAGCTTGTGCACAGACCTTTCTGCTTGACCTAATTATTTTTTGCCAGAGTATGCATTTATAAAATGTACATGGCTTACACCCAGGGATCTCAGAAGAACTACAAGTTCCTTTTTTTTGTGTGCAAGAATTGTTAAACCACTAGTTCTGCACAGTGAAATCTGCCTTGAGTTTCTCTTCTCACTCCATACATTTCAGTCTGAAATTAGACAGAAATGTAAGACTTTTCTCATTTACTTCTGTTCTTACACTATTTTTGGTTTGTCTTATACTGGCCTGCTTTAGAGTTCTTGTTTTATTCACATCTATCTTCAAACTAGTGAGCAACTCCATAGCAGGATCTGCCACTGTGAGAACATGAGGATGGTCACTGGGGGTGAGACCAAAGGTTTCCTCTCGCAGTGACCAAAAGCAGATGTCAGGAAAGCGTGCAACAGCAGAGCAAGCACACAGCTGAATGTCCCCAGAGCTAGACATGGTTTCTTGTATTTAGTAATCCTAATGATTCTCTCTCTGTAAACTTGTCCGATCTTTCTTTAAGCCTGTGTTAACTTTTAGCACCCCTACCACCCTTTGGTAGGAGTATTACAGTCTAATTCCTTCTCATATAAATACCCCACTTCCCTCGTTCTGAATCAGAGCAGCACATAGCATTTGAGAGGGCCACAAAAATTATCGGAGGGATGGAACACCTCTCCTGTGAAGAAAGACTGAGAGAGTTGGGGTTGTTCAGCCTGGAGAGGAGAAGTCTTTGGGGAGACCTTATTGCAGCCTGTCAGTACTTAAAGGGGGCTTATAAGAAAGATGGGGACAGAATTTTTAGCAGGGCCTGTTGAGACAGGACAAGGGGGAATGGCTTTAAACTGAAAGAGGGTAGATTTAGACTAGATAGAAGGAAGACATTTTTTACGCTGAGGGTGGTGAAGCACAGGCCCAGGTTGCCCAGAGAGGTGGTGGATGCCCCATCCCTGGAAACATTCCAGGTCAGGTTGGACGGGGCTCTGAGCAACCTGATCCGGTTGAAGATGTCCCTGCCCATGGCAGGGGGGTTGGACTAGATGACCTTCAGAGGTTCCTTCCAACCCAAACTATTCTATGATTCTAAGAAACAAGTGAATCATGAATTCACTCGTTGGCATAATGTTTTCTCCTCTATTTCTTTTCAAATTATTCCCAATTATGTAGAAATGAATATTATTATTAATAAATGTTATAGATTTTATCTTTTTTTGGTAATTTTTACATTTTCATGCAACTATAATCATAACCCAGGATCTTGCTGCTGGGTAGTAACACACAACTCAGAGCCCATCATTTCATCCATGCATAATTTGACATTTCTCTGTATTGAATCTCATCTGCCATTTTCTTGTGCAGTTACTGAGCTTTGCTGACTTCTTGTTCAAATGTACAATGTTTCACTGTCAGGCCCTGACTTTGCTATCCTTCTACTCCGCATCATCAGGAAATGTTAACAACTTATAATTAAAATCCTTTTCCCAATTGTTATAAATAAGCTGGACAGCAAAGGTCCAAGCACAAAGCCTCATGTTTCCCCCAAGGTTAAAAATGACCTTTTACTCCTACCTCGTTTCCCACTTTAGCCAATTATTTATCCATTTATGGACCTTCCTTCTTATCCCATTGCTGTATAGTTTACTTAAAACATTTGATGATGATCTTTGTCAAAATTTTTTATGGAATTTATGTAAACTACAGAAACAACAACTTTATGAACCCATCAAAAAACTCATATGTATTTTGGGTCTTCCCGAAATTTCCCTTCTTCCCAAATACAGCAATTTTATCCATGTGTGTACTAATTCTATTTTTAGAAGTAATACATCTGACAAAAACATGAAATACATAGGCCTGTATTTCCCTGAATCTAGGTCTCAATAAGGCATGAAAAAAATAAAGTCGTCTAACTGTGCAACAGGGAGCGGAGAGTATGACAGATAAGCAGCAAAGTAGCAGACTGACTAATAAGCAGGATGCCTGTAGTCTTGTTATAGACTGACGTAGTTCTCTATAAGACTTTTTCTGTTATTACATACAAGAGGATATGCAGACCAGGAAATATCCAGATGTGACACTTGGAAACAGACAGCAGGAGCTATAAACGCATGGATTCAATAATTATTGGTGCTTGTGTGCATGCTTAAGATAAGGATAAAATGAGTAATCGATCAGAAACTGAGACGCATGATGGATAACAGCAGATAAGAAAATCTGGGAAATGAAGAGCTGTAGCTTGGTTTCTCTGGCTTATGGATGAAAAGTAAGACTTTCAATGCTGTTCATCAGTGACAGTATAATTCTTGCTACGTCAGATGCAATGTCAGATAAATATATTTCCACGGCAAATCCGACCTTGAATCAGGTTCTGCTGTTTTTTAAAGCCTACCGAGGCCTTTCCTTGGAAAAATATTCTGCAAAAAAACTGCCATATTTGAATACATGTTTTAATGATGCTTAATACTGGCATCTAGATACTTTTCAGGACTACAAAAAGAGAGAGAGTTTTTTTCAGTGCTATGATGCCACATATGGGGCAAAAGGTTGTATTAATTCACTACCAAGTGATTTTGGGAGTGTCTTAGAATGCCCAACCAGATGAATCCAACTAGAAGTGTTTTTGTTCTGGGCAATTTTAGAAAGCTGTGTTGCCTTCCACTCCCTAGCTACAGGGTTAACATTCATTATTTCTTTTCCAGCTTTGTCCCTTACTCTTTACTGACATTTCTATAAGCAGCCAATAGAAAGATTTTCTTTTTTTCTTTTTAGGCATCTTTCCTAAATATCAATTAATGTCGATTTCTATTTAGACATTTGTTTTGAAGAAATCAATACCATTTACATTTTTACTCCAAATGATATTATTGTATTAAAAAATGTCAAAACTTCTGCAAGGAATCACTGCTCTATAATTAGATCATTTCTAAAATGTCAGTATTCATCAATGCTTCAGCAAATATGGACTGGTACAACTATCACAGTTCTAAGTGCTAATGGTTTTGCTAGTATTTTATTACCAAAAAAGTTTCCTTTGAGCATACTTGCTCAAATCAAATATGTAAATAAGAACCTAGGAGAACCATATTCTGTTCGTCCTTTGATGTTCATGTGAGCAGGGTTAGGTTCTAATAGCTGAATGTTAAAGAAAACATTGATGGTCAGAGCTGCTAGCTTTATTAAGATAAAATTACTCCTACTGAAATAGAAGACCTGCTTCTTCTAGTTACAGCCAGTATTTAATTTTTGTACCTTTTAGCCAGTTCTCACTCTATCGTGTGTGCAAATGAAATACAGCTTACCTATGTAATTGAATTAACATGAAATTCTCATCAAATAAAAAATTACTTTTAGTCAGACTTCAGAAGAGAGCCCTTGGTAGAAATGCAAAGATAGCGTGTCGAATACTTGCTCTGAAGTACATGAGGTTCTCACTCAAAGTGCTATTTTCTCACCTATCTGAAACTCAGGATTCTCTATCACACAGAAAGATGTCTGACATGTATCTACCCAAATCCTACTAGAACACTACGAACCTCATTTATAATCTTTTCATTTTAATTTAAAACATGTTCCTGAAGAAAAAACTCCCTTTTATCATGCCGGTTTTGCTAAGACTGTGATGTTTCTTTCACCATTTATTATTGAAATTGAATAGCCTACAGATGCATCATAATGAACAGTAGCTATATACAATCTATCTCCAGGCTGTCCAACAAGGTGACACTGAAAGACTTTAATTTTAAGTTGTATAAAATTGTCTTTCTTACTAAGCTCTAAGGTATGAAACGGTTCATGTTTTGACAGCTTATTTAACATGCTTTGCTAACTTCACAAGCGGTTTTATCTTTGGCCATAAAGCAACGTAACTGGAGACAACCAGTTCCAGAAGGAAGAAAATGACTGAAAAAATGATATAAGAAATAGTAAAAATGCATAGACTATAAAAAGAAAGGAAAAAAAGCTGTTTTCTAAAATAAAATAAATCATTTCAAGTTTATGCTTTGCTTTTCCTTCTGCAACAGCTCTAACATTCAATGCAATCTGCTGAACACGCTTGTTATTCTAAGGCACATACCGTGACTGTGTCACAATTTTCCTGTCTAATTAAATAGAAACAGCTTTCTGAGTCATATCCAAAGAAGCATTGCAGTCTTGCTAATACACTCTCACATGCGCACGTGTTGGAAAGGCTTTCACTCTAAAATAGCCTTTTATCTATTCTCACGTGGCTAAACATCTCGCATCTCTGTCTGCATTTCTTTTTTGAGAATTCCCCTTTAACCCTTGGTTCAATATTTCATACAGCCTTGAAGATCAACCTTGAACATTTTCTTTCATGGAAAGTTTTGTATTCTGTATATGACTTAAACAGGAGAATTAAGATTTTGACGGGAAAAAAAAAGGACTCGACCAGAAATACTAGTCTATAGATAAATTAATCCAAAAAGCCCGTTTCCATTGTGCAAGAGGCAGTATTAAAGAAAATGTTTGTTAAAAGAAAGGGATAAACATGGAGCTATCTCCATCAGATAACCAGTATATGAAAGAATATCAGTAAGAAATAGTATACTGAGCCACAAAATATTAGACTTATATGTTCAGCCCTGTAATTACTCTTCATGATTAAAAAGCTTTGCTCAAGACTCTTAAAATCTAACTATTCAATTAGCCTGTGTATTTTTATTTTCTCTCTAGTAATATTTCAGAGTTTATGAGGATTTTTCCTGAATGTTTCATGCAAATATAGCACTAGGTTGTATTTAAAAAGGTATTCCTATGCATATGTTCTCGAAGTTGTGATGCTTTCATTGTATACACAGTACAGGGATTACTGCAAAAATATCAGCGGAAAAAGGGGTGGGGTGGGGGAAGAAAAAAGTATAGCTATCAAAATAAATGAAAAATCCCCACTTTAATTTTATTACTGGAGAGAGTTCATTTTATGCAGTGATTATTTAGGAAGAACAAGGAAAAATTATGTGTAGGCCACTTACTCTTTTAAAACTGAAGTTCCCTACAAATTTAAAACACTGCTTTGTACAGAGTGTTAATATTTTGGAACAGCTGAGTAGCTTTGATTATACATTAAAGAGACCAGAACTTTCAAATTGGGTGTTTTTTAATCTGTCCTCCAGGAAGGAAGAATCCGGTACTCAGAACACACCAAACATAACATCTATGTTTGTAGGTACAGTGCCCAGAAACGTTCTCATTAAAAACCAGACCAGAATAGGAAAAGCAGTATTTGTGCCTGCTCTTCATATAAAACTAAGTGGTTAAAGTATTCCCCCCCAGCTGTTAGAACAGCTATTCTATGCTGTTCTTAGCCTGATGCAAAGCCATCTTCCTAGGAAAGGGCTGTATATGATCATCAGGTGTTATAATCATGAGATTACAAACTGCTCTCGGGTAAACGCCACTAACCTTCCTGTAGCTAGATCAATGCACAATCAAGCGCATTAAATGAAATTAAATGGTGCTTATCTTGGAGAGGAGATGGACCTTTTCCGCATTTGCCTTATGATTATTTAATAAGATACACATTCTTGGAAAGTGGGTAGGAACCTACATAGCACTTCCAAGAAAAGTGTCCTATCCACTGAATCAGAGAATTACACTTTTCAGTTACGCACTTTCGCTGGCCCAGCACTGATTATTTTCAGTAGTGGAACTGTTTTAACTGGAAGGTATGGGAGACCAAATCTAATCATAGGGATAGAGTATTGTTCCAGGAGAGGAGAAATTAAGAATTCCAATTGATTACCAACTCCAGGCTGTGACTAATTACTTACAGTCTTATACGATGTATCCAAGAAAACAGTCTAATACGTTAACCAGCATGGGGAAAGAG
>NW_008825073.1:2185920-2193952 GCF_000699105.1 Pygoscelis adeliae | reverse complement strand
TCGGGTAAAACTCTCTCTTAGGTAGTGCTCCATCTGTATGAAAGGCGCACTTTGCAGTCCAAATAATATTTAACAAGAATAGACTTTACCTGAAATGAGGCTGATAACAGCTTCCAGGGAACTGCCTTCCTCATAGAAAAATGAGACAGAACAGCAAGAAATGTTCACTAACTGTTCTCTAAATAAGCAAAGCGGGATGGAATGGCGGTTAGAAGGTGTTTGGTTTTTTTTTCAAACATAATGATGTTTCCATGCTGCATAGCTTCAGAAAACTTATAATGGATTAAATTGTTGGCAAAAAATACGTTGACCTTTCTCAGCTAATCAATTCCTTTTCCAAAATAAAAATACTTTTTTTTAAAACTAAGAACCAATGTATCATACAAAAGGACTGAATCAAAGTTCTAACAACATGGTAGGTTCATGCAAATATCACAGAAAAAAACCCAGATCGGATTCCAAAGCTTAACTTCAATTTGCATCTTTTGTGCAATTTCCACTCAAAAAGCTCAGTTTCATTGAACAGAGAAAGACTTACTCATTAAGTACCTTCAGGTATGAGAAACTTGGGAAATAAGTGAGACTATTATGAAAAACTACAAAGAAATAATATGGGATCTTTCATATTACCGAGCATCAGTGTTCAAATCCCTCTGCGGCCATTGTCATACATTATGCAAGTGTTATAATGAACTTGTACACAAATGTTAATTAGAAATTTCTTGGAGGTTTTAAGAACAGGAAGTGCTTAGTGAGCTCTGACAAACACTCTGCTAGACACATGTCCTTTTCCTAGCATGACTTACTGACAATTTTTATTCAAACGCAACTGCAGGAGGATCCCTGATACAGACCAAATTTGGACCACCCTGCTCATGCACTAAAGACTAAAGTTCAGATGTAACTTAAACTGTTACATAGAGTTATATTAGGCTGTGTATGTGGCTGATAGACCTTAAAATCATTTTATATAGATTTCCAAAATATCCATGCCAATCTTTTAGGAAATACCTTTGGCAGTACTACAGTTCCGTTTACCACGGAAAGCTAACTTATAGGAAGCATCAATCACATGACTAACAAAGTCATTTAAAACAAACTGAACTCAGTAACTTCACCGTCACCACAGAGAAAGACAGTTAACTAAACAATATGCTGGACGTACCACTAACTGCTCCATGCTAACTCAGATAGGGACTTATTCCTGTTTACCAAAGTTAAATACAAACATTCTTCCAACTCAGATTTTCAAACTATGTAAGCATGACTTGACCAATGCCTTGCCAATACTTTGCATACATCAGCACTTTAGACATTTTTGTATAACCTGCCCATTTTAACATTTGCCTTGGTATCATCTAATTCCTTTACTATGCAAGAGAAAGACATTCCTTCCTCTTGAGTTGTCCCATGAGTATTAATTATTCACTTCACTAATTTTAGTAAAGATAGAAGTCAGATACCTACCAGATCCAAAGTCCTGCCTACAATTAATGAAGCCTGTGGAAGGGATGTTAAATACCGCACTGCTGGCTAAATGTTCTCAGCAGCCTATATCCATGTATGCTCGCTGTGCCCACTATTCGTTGTATACCAACCACCATCACCATGAAAGGAAAGAGCTTCAGATATAACTAATATATACATAACTAATATATATAACTAATATATATATAACTATATATAACTTTTATTTCCTAGGCTTTTCTTGTTTATGTTTTTTTAAAAAACAAAGACCAAAACTAATCAGAGAGACTACAAATGCCAATAGTCACTTCATATATTTATATCTCTTGCTCACTAAAGTGTAGAGTTTAAAACATGGAGATGGGAAGCAACTCAGGAAGCACTAAGCTGCAGTATCTGTCACCTATTTGCTGCACATACTAGTCACTCTGTTCCAATCCTCTATGTCATGGTAGTATCCTTAGGAAAATTGGTGTCTGCCTGCTGTATAACCTGGCCTATAGTAATAAGAAAGCTTTGCAGTTAACATTTGCTTACATTCTGGAAAAAAATCCCTAAAAAAAAAAAGTATTTTTGAGGATATAAAGAAACTCAGCATTTCAATTCTAATCACAAAATCACAAAAATTTATAGATCACGTCCACATTTGGATGTAAAAATATTTAAAAAGAAAGAAATTAACACAAAGAAGAATAACATACATCTATTAAATTTCAAAGCATTGTGTGCCTAAAGTTTTAGCATGTTCTCTGCTTTTAAACACATCTTCTCATACAGAGCACCAGAGCTTTGAGCCATGTCATTAAGATAAATCTAAATTAACAGATCAATGGATGTGTCATTAATGCCTAACATGTTAACATAGACTCACTGGCCCAACCAAAAGCAATGGACTTCTTAAGACTTCATGGAGAGAAAAAAGAACAAATTTCATGATCTGTGATTTTAAACAATGGCTGCGCATGTCTGAAAAACTTCAAAATACTGCTGTATTTTTTCCCTCTGCTTACATACTGTATATATTCCTTCACAGACGCACTTAATTGACTGGAACAATTCTACTTGGCTTCAGTGATTTTATAATTTGTCATAACCACCTCACTAGCTGTTGAGGAGACAGACTTCTTCCTCATACTGCCAAAACAATCCTATGAAATATGGTTTGGTTTAATTAAAGTATAATTAATGTCTTGAATTTTAATTACTTCTGCTGTGATCTGGAGATGAAAATATTCTTCTGCCAGAATAATACATTTAATATGAAATGGACACACTTAGTATTAATACCCACTCTTTATCAACTTCAGTAATGAGTTCCTTTGATTGAACAGGCAGCATTTGGGAAAAAAAGAAAACCCCAAACCTACAGCTTTTCTGCCTGTCAGGATATAAATGTAGTTGCTGAAAATGGAACTTGTTCATTTTACATGGCTTGCAAAAATAAAACTGCAATCTGTTTTTTGAATGCTAAAGGCTATCTATTAGATTTTCCTTTTTATCTGGTGATGTGACTTGGAAAAAATATTTCATGGTTAACAGGCAAGGAATGTTGAGCGACATGTTGACATCAAAATATTTTTGCTAAATGTACATGTTTTAAATTTTAATTCTGTTCTGGAGGGATGTGAGAAAGGAAAATTCCCTACTGAATTAAATACAGAGCACTTTCTCTTTAGAGTAGTGAACCCATGTCAAGTTACTTGGAAAATATGGTGGAAATATTTATTACACAAATTGCTAAGTGTACTCATAATTTGGCTGTAAGACTTCATCATTGTCAAATATGACACGGTTAACATATGGTTTACTACTGCTGACCAGAATTTAACAGCTGACAAAATACTGGAGCCAGGGGAAAAAAAAAAAACGGTTTATTCAGTGTTTACCAGTTTACCATTAGGGAAGTTTATTTTTTTTCCTTTCTGAGCTTGATAAATATTGTTAATTTAGGAAGAAAAAAACCCAAACATACCTTTCAAAGACATAAATAGAATCAATTTTAATAGCAAGTGACAGAAATGGACGATCCTAAAAAAGAAAAAAATCTATCTCTCATAGACACCACCAGTTTTCTGTTGGTGCAGAAAAACTTTCAGTTTGCTTTTGAAGATTCATGGGGTTTGAGAGGTGCTTAATCCTTTAACATCATAACAACACGAGAGGCAGTTTTAGCTGGAGTAGTTAATTCAGTTTTTTAATTGGCTAAATTTCATGGCTCAAAATTCATTTTGTGAATGTGAAAATATAGTATTTCTACCACTTAAAATGAGTACGGAGTATATAAAGGATTTATAACACACAGTCTCCTCTGTACTAAATCAATGATCTAAAAAAAAAAGTGTGCTATTGTTGCCACCACCTTCCTTTCTTTCTTCTCATGCCTTTGTTTCCATTTATGCCTCCTTGGGATTCCTTCACTTATTCCCAGAGGAGAAGGCTTAACAATCAGAGCTAAAACAAACTCAAACAGTGACTATAAACATTAATTCCCCCCCAGGTTCAGAATGAAATACCAAGGTATGCAAAAAAATCTTACACGTTCAGAAAAACAGAACTACAAACATATGCAGTAACATATGCCTTAAAATGAACAATATATTTATTTTAAATATTGAGGTGTTTTTAATTTTTGAAGACAGGAAAACATCTTAACTAGTAGTGGCATCATTAAAAATCTGACAAACTAATTTATCAAATGCTAAATTTATTACAAATGCAACAAATGTACACCTAACATACCCCAGCAGTAATCTACATTAACCCAAATTACCTCCTGTCTTTAGTAGGAGCTTTCCTTATAGGTACTGAATAAATGTGAGAATTGCAAAAATAATTGAAATATTATTGGGTATTTGGTTTAAAACATGAATTTATTCAAACAATGAAATGCAAATATTACACCAAGACACACTCCATCTGCCATAGTGTGCAAGAGGAAAGTGTTTCTCAGCATTGCTCTCCTCCAAAAGCTGCGCCTGAAAATCTTCACTGTGTCAGAGCTGGCTCAGCCCCTCAGCAGCAAAACAGCAAAATTCAGTTTTGTTGCTCCAAAGAGGAGGAGCAGCAGCCTGTGTAGCGAGGGATGGGAGCGGGCTGAGTTTGAAGCAAAAAATGAGACCCAGATAGTCTCGGTGCAAAGTAAGAAGCAATTACTGCCTTTCAGCAAGCTTCCCCAGCTCTCGGAGTCACCAACGTAGCTGCATGCAAAGATAGTGACTAGAGCAATCCCTGCTTTCCAGAGCTCTCACAGGCCATCTTTCATGGTTATTCTGCTGTCTCAAGCAACCTCAGCCTCTGTGCAGCTGGTGACTTTTCCTGTGTCTAAAACTGTCCGTGTCCACAGAATACCAGAACTCAGCACTTGCTTTCATGATTACATGGAAATGGGGAGTGCTTGCGCGGAGGACACCATCTAACACAGGAGACGGCACTAGAAAGTTGTTTTGCTCATCCCCAATGCAGAGAGAAAGATCTTTGCTCTTTGTCCACTATTGAGATGTCTTTCAAGCTGTACAGCTATGAAACTCCCAGACAAAACAGCTCACGATGTGCACTGGGTATAAGTTGAGAGCTATTGAAACTGTCTACAGAATCTTAAATAGTAAATTTTACAGGATAAAATAGCTGATATGTTTTATATGACACTTCACCATACATGCATTCAATTTATTATGAAAGCTGCTGAATTTGGCAGGCTTGCATAGACTCCCATGGGACAGTAAGTCCATTTATTTTTCCATGTATTATTCCATATGATAATCCTTGCTAATACAAAAGACCTACCCGTTAAGAGAGGCTAAGAGAAGACAAGCTTACTAAGGATTGCTGCTCTCCCTCAGATCGCCAGCTGCCCAGTGGAGCAATGAAGATCCATACATCCAGTTTCCTAACAAGCACAAATGAAATTTATGATAGGGTAGCTTGTAGTTGGTGGGTGAGCCACTTCAGCTATGTAGTAAACAGCCAATTTTTAAAACTGTTAAAAAAAAGGGGAAAAAACTGAAAAAAAGGCCGACCTAAGCAATGAGATTTATAACATGCCAGCCCTTGGCTTCTATTTTGGTTGCTTTATTTAATTTAAGAAGCCTTACTGGGTCAGCTGGAGATTCCCTTGATATTAGGTAAGCAGCTCTGAATCAGCTGCTGTTGAGCCCCTCACTTCCAGCATAAATGTCGCAGCATGGTAGCAGTGTTCTGCGGACCGCTGGGACCCCATAGTGGCTTGCCAAATCCAGAGCAGCTTTCAGGCTACTTTAGCTTTCAGCAAGCTCAAAATCCTGCAGCGACAAAGGTGACTTAACTCCTCTGCTTAGCACTGTTTGAGTAGAGCTAACGTATATCTCTATACCTTAGAGGTATATAAAATTCTATTTTCACGATATCTTCCAGACCACGACTTTAGCAAAAAAAAAAAAAATTAAACATTTTTTTCAGATTTTGTCTTTCCTGCAGAATGAAGGATATAAAACTAAGACTACATTAAACACATCCGCTCTTCAATAACTCAGAGAAAATATTCCAATTTTGACCACGAGTGCTATCACTAAGATTTTTAGCTTTCAAGTAGCAGAAGTAAATTGAGAATGAATTTCAGGTGGAATTCACGTTTCATTTGTTTAAAAGTGTGAAATCCAATGCAATTTCCTATCCCTCCTACTATTGCAGTACCTTCGCATCAAAAGTCAATGCTTTGTTTCCATGTCTGGTAAACAGCACCTGTAATCAAACAGAAATTCTGCCAGTAATCCACAGGTTTGGTATCTCCTCTTCTTCAATTTCAAATACATAACATACCACGCTCTCAGCCTCAAGCAGTAATCTTGTGCTAGGTTTGAAACATAAATTCTCAAAACTACTCCTCCACACACAGATCACCCACAAAGTTACCTTAAAATACTGAAATTTATATATACAAAAAAGCACATATATAAGTATATATGTTATGTAATATATGTTGATGTATATATAAATTATATAAAATACATTATACATATATAAATATTTCAGCTTGTTAGATGTAGAAGAGAAAAGTCAAACGATTAAAAAAAGGTACAATCTTACTGGTAACCCAAGTGACTCCTTTTAATCTTGTATTACGGATGAACCATAAAAAGCTTAATGTCATGAGAGGTATGGTATTGTATTAAATGGTGCCAATAGTAACTAGATCACGAGATAAATAACAAAAGAATTTGTGTAAACATGAATTGAACCTTGTTCATTTCATACCACTGAGTAGAAAAAACCCCCATCCAATCTAAAAAAAAATATTGTTTTTTCTTGCTGCCAGCAAGAAAATGTTATTGGAAGCTTTGACGCTTGTGGCAAATAGTATCAGTCATCATTAATTTGAATGAAACTGTCAGTTTTGCATTATTTGACATGCATTTCTAGTTGGGGCTTATTTTCTGTGCACATTTTGACAAGTGTATCACAGTACAAGTATTTGAAAACAAAGAAACAGTTTAGAAAGCAATCCTAGAAAGGTGCAGAGCAGTAAGGTATTTGGGCTAACGACCGCTTCACGTGTTCTGTGGAAGTCTGGAAAGTGGAATGCCAAAATAGACACAAGTATTTCCAGAGCAATAACAAACACACATACAAGAAAACAGTCCTTGACGTTTGGAAACCTGAGGGTATTAGCACAAGTCATGTAATTAATTCTATATTTTTTAGGGTTTTTTGGTGAGCAGCACTGTGCTTATTTGTGAAAAAATGTACAGAAAGAACAGATGATACTGAGGACTGCAGATGTTAAAAATTGTCTGGATGAGGATACTTCACTGAAAGCAGCTGGCCAGATTTTATAAACATAACTCAGAAGCAGTAGTAAAGGGGTGGCCAACGTGCAACCCTTAAGGCGCATGTAACTCATAGTGTATCTCCCATCCCAGCGTGGCACCCTGAGAGACAGCGACAGCTCGGAGGCTGGTCTGCTGGGCAATCTGTATCTCATGCTGCCAGAAGAGATTCAGCTAACACAGGCTGCTGAGGCCCGTATTGCTGCGTTACCCTGGCACCTGTGCTAGTTTTATACTACAGTGGGACTACTTCTGCTATTCTTTCTCAATGCTGAACAAATTATCCCCTCCATTTGAGTAATAAGATGGTGTTGGTCTTAGCCGTAGGAAGAGTTGGGGAGGCAGGCCGTAGATTAGCCTATTTTCCCTGAAGCCAACCTAAAGACCTCCTTT
Organism: Pygoscelis adeliae; assembly: GCF_000699105.1. NCBI lineage: Eukaryota > Metazoa > Chordata > Aves > Sphenisciformes > Spheniscidae > Pygoscelis > Pygoscelis adeliae. The sequence goes on along the minus strand of NW_008825073.1, from coordinate 2,186,291 downwards.
TACTCTGAACTGAAGGTCTGCAGTACCTGGTCTGAGGACAACTGTATTGTAACTGGATTCCAGCCTTGACTGCACTTCCTTAAGGACAGCACTTCCCAGACTCAACCAGATCACTGCTCTCAATGCAGGAGAGATGAAGATGACAGCATCCTGAATTTGGAGGCTATTCTAGAACAAAATACATAATCATCCTTCTAAATTAAAATGTCTGTGAACAGCCTCTACTGTCTGTAAAACACCCAACAGTTTAACTGAGATGATGAAAATTCACTATCAAGATAGAGTGTATTCGTTCACCTTTATAAAGGGAAAACTTTTTTTTCTGTCCCTTCCCCCCCCCCCCCCCCCCACACCTGCTTTTTTTTTATACC
>NW_008825073.1:2164882-2185886 GCF_000699105.1 Pygoscelis adeliae | reverse complement strand
TTTAAGGACAGAACACATAATACCCTCTAAGGTTACCTCCAGCATTCAACTATGGATGAACTGGCAGGAGGTTCAGTAATACAGTGTTAGATAATGGGTTGCCATAGCAACGTTTCTGCCTCTGCCAAATTTTGGAGCTCAAGTTTAAAAGCTGATCTCAAACCAAGGTCTTTTCCAAAAAATCTCTAAGCTCTTATTAAAAAAAGCAAACACACAACCATATTCCTCTCAAAAAAATCCATCCCACGAGAAAGAAGGCAGTCCTTTCTTGGTCATTTACTTCCAGTGCTATTACTCCAGCTCTTCTGACCACAGTGTTGCTTTCTCTTATATCAAAATGTTATATTTCCACTATGAATTTGCCTGACTTAAAATCAAGCATGCAATATTTATATACTTCTATTCCAGCATGTAGAAGATATGAATGCCATTTCTTAGACAAGTAGCAGAGTAAAAGGCAGTTCTTTTTTTTCTTTGGCTTTTCAAAGCACCTTTATTCACTGCCCTGCGCAGTCATCTGCGAACCTCAGCACAACTCAAAATAGAAATTTCCAAATAACTAATTTTTCAGTTTCCTGGAGGTTCTGAAAAAGCAGTAGAAATGGTTGCCTTAATTTTATGGAATTTAGGGGAGTGTGAAACAACTCTAGACCTATCGAATAGGTTTTATTATACAGAATGTAAGGCAGTAATGAGTTAAATTTATAATAGGGCTTGAATGTCATTCACAAACTGCAGCGATGGCACAATTCTAGCATTATATTCCAGCTGTTAAAGCATTTGAATTTGGGTTTCCATCTCCCAGCTCTAAGTTCTCAAACAGATAATATATATTCAAACTGCATCACAATGAAAAAAAACCCAACAATCTGCAACAACTCAAAAACCCTAAACAGAGAAAGAATGACAGGAGATACAGTACGTAAAGATTTTTTTTTTCTTAAGAATGTCGATCTCTTTCCACTTGGTCTTCAAAAAGGGCCCACACTTGGAATCAGCTAAAAATAAGAGATGCGGTTTAACAATCACTGGCACTTCAGATAAGAAAGATCTTCATCATCTTCAAAATCCCTCTCAGTGATGGATATGCCTATGGATTTTCTCAAACTGTTCACTGTCAAGCAAATGCAGTAATCCCTACATCAACTGGCAAGGCATCAGCAGACCAGAATTTCAATACACACGGTCTGCCTTGCACATCTTGCTTTTTCATGCTCAAAATGAAATGCCCGTGTAGCACCTTTGCACTGTTTGGCAGTTAGAGAATCCTGCAGCACAGACCAGCGTGTCTTAGTTGTGATAAGTAAAGGAGGCAGTGTGTGTTCTCCGAAAAGAGGAGCACAAATCAAAACGCACGTGATGACAAGTCTTCAAAAAGTGTGTTCTACTTTATTCAGAAGGTTTCTCAAAAGCAAAAATATACAGATTCTGAATCCAGCATTTGCTCTCACCTATTTTTCTCTTTCAGAACATGATGGTTCTGTATCACTGGAGTGTTTCTCTGCAGATAACATCACTATACCAAAGTTACGTAATGGACTACAAACAAATTCAATTTAGTCACAACATGAATCGTGAAATCTTACAAAGCATGAGGAAGTTGCCTTTAACAATTTCATGTTGTGGTATATATAAAGCTTTCTCCAAAAGTTTTGGATCGAGATCTGTTTGCTGGAAAAGCAACGTTAACGGGGACAAAAATCATAAAGCACGACAGGTCTGGCTGATTCATGCATAAAGTATAAATCAGATTGCCTCAAAAAATATTTTTAAAGAAATATCTTGGGGTAGTATCTTATTCTATGTGGCTTATTATACAAATAACATTGATTAAAAGCAGAATAATTGCTTTCTTTCATCTCTTTCTGCACTAAGTGCACGCCTAATTATTGTATGTATTTTCCTAAAGCAAACTGAATCTCCTTCATAAGCTACAAAAAAATCTTTTAAACTACTTAAATCATAAACCTCCCTGATTCTCTGTTGTGCTATGCTTTACACAGGGGTCTTATTTGTACTTCCTATAATTATATGTCTGCACATCTGCAAATGTGTTTATTGTTAGCAGATTATGGCAACACATTTGAATCTTTAGAGGAAAGTTCAAGGATAATGTTCCACACACACAAGCAATACAAAAGAAGACTTTTTAAGACTCGTGTTACTCCCTCTGCAGTAATTTTAAGTAATTATCCTGTCTTTAACACCTTAGTAAAAATCTTAGATACTCATAAATTCTAATGACATAGTGGTGTCCACAAGTTTCACTGGTTCCCGCAAGTTTTTGAGCATGTCAGGGCTTTATAGATTCAGATCAGAGAAGAAATGACTTAAAACCTGCTAAAATATGCTCTGGAGTTCAAGCAAAACGTCCTCACAGTGTCGTTTTAAAAATTAATTCCAGCAAAGAGATCAGTAGAAATTTTAGCAGTTTCATTCACAGCTTTTCAAAGCAAACTCCATCCTATCCCATAACAGACCTAAAATTGTGTCAATTTAGGAAATTCTCTCATTACTGATGCAATCAGCTGCCAGTGTCTCACTGACATTGTATATCAATTTTTTTTTATTATTTTTTTTTTTTTTTACAAATACACATAAATTATACACAGTATATTAGTACTTCAGAGAGGCACATCTGCCAAAGGAAACAAATATCTTCTAACCTTGGAGATGCTATGTTACAAGTTTAACAAGAAAGTAGATTTTTTTTTTTTTTAATACAAGCATGAAATAATACCTACTTTACTCTCATGATCCTGATCATAAGACAGTGAAAATACATCTCAGAACCACTACAGCTATCCTTAATGTAGTTACTTATCTACCTGAATCATTTGAATAGTTGACGAAAACACACAAAACTTTTGCGCTTCTGCTCTCTCACAGCTAAGACTGACTTTAAATGAGGGTGTTTACAGAATTGTTTCCTATTGGCATCAGCCATCTATGAAAGCACATGCACAGCCTGACAAGCTTGCATGACATTCTTCTATCTGACTAAAAAATGACAGAACATGTGTTTTTTATAAGGGGAAATATTTACCCAGATGAATTTATTGGTGACAGGGTTTTCTGAAATACAAAAACATATTAGGCAAATATACACTAGTCAAAGAAAAGCTATGTAAAATTCTTTGAGTACCTCATTTTAAGAGTAAAATTTAAGTAGCTTAACAGTTGCACTAATCTGTTCTGGTCCATTGCATTATTTTCCAGTAAATCAAATATCCTCTGCCCAAAACCCCTTCCACTAAAGTCACCCTACCCAATGCCATGATGAAAACGTACTGATGAGATGGAAATATTGCATTACTTTCTTCTAAGATTTTCTTCTACTCAGGGATGTATCTTGCTAGATACTGGTCACCCAGTGAAATGGAATGGAGAAGGATTGGCTTTGGCATGTAAATGTGGATTGGGAACAGGGACACCTTTTGGTATAGTCAATATGTTATCTATCCCAAAGTACTTCTTTCCTGGATGATACACATGTATGGACATGGACAATGGTCAGGCCAAATTAATTATTGAGGCAATCTGCTCTCTGGTCCCTGCTTTAATGAGAGAATAGTCACGGAGAGCATAAAGATAATTTATATACTGTAAAGCAAACACAATAGCATATTACTTTTCCAAGAAATCATGAAAAGATTTCTGAAGAGGTTCTTAGAGCCTTAGATCAGAGACACTGAAAAAATACCCAGTACATCTTATCATTGTAACTTTTAGACCAATACTGTAACATTTTTGTCAGAAAAATCCTAATTTTTTAGACAGATTGCTTTTGCTTATTAGGAATTGAATTGTTTCTTATCTGTAGCTGCACAAAATCCCAGACCTGGTTTTGTGCCTGTACAAGGAGACAAGCGAGAAATTGAAATCTACCCCAAATACTTAAAAATAAGAGGAAGTATGGGAAGTATCTTGTTACCTTTACTTTTATGGCTGATAAAACAGAGCAAAATATAGTCTATAGTTGTTGAATACATAGTAAGCTTATTTCTCTCTGCCCAAAAGTTTTTTCACAACTGTATGTAAGTAATGAGAGCTGTACCATAAACTAGCCAAGAAAGCAAGTCCGAGACTTACAGTTTTGTAGCACAGCTTCAGTAGCACAAATAATCACTTGAAACCGTGTATCCCTGACATTTTAAATTACTATACAACATCTGCAAACCGACAGTCCATGCTATGTGATTAAGAAATAAGAGATGTCTGGCAAGATTTATGGGCTGGGGAGAACCCACTGAAACCTAATAGGTTTTTGACAGGCCTGAAAAAGAATGGACCAAACTTAATGACTATACTCGTGGACCACATAACTTCCTGACTAAGGGATTTCTTTAAAAGTTTTTATATTGCGTTTATTTGCTTTAAAAACAAGCAATTCAGGAGACTGTCTCAAACTCAAAATGGAAATATTTATATTAGTCAGGCTATTAATGGAACTGTGTGGATTACATAACACAACACAGGAATTTCCACCCAGTTGTGTTCATATTCCTCTGCTAAATTGAAGAGGTGGAAAATGTGCATTCAGCCCGGGGGTAAATATTACAGGAAAAAATATCAAAACTGGCTTTGAGGAAAATCAGGAAGATAGAGAAAATAAAGAATAAAATAAACTGCCTTGAGCTAAAAAAAATAAAGTAAGGAAAGGCTTTAATCACGCTAGGGAATTCAACATTGAATTCTTTATAGGAATGACAGGACAATGATGCACAAAACAAAAAAAGAAGTAAGTTTAGTTTGCACTTAAAGAAAGCTACCCTGCTGATAGAAAATGTTACTTTGATGCTGTCTCTTTTACAGGGAAATGGATGATCTAGTTCCATTACTTTAAAGCTTGCTGAAGAGAACATAACATAAGGACAATTTTGCACTGACCTGGACTAGGTGCCTGAGATCTTCCCATTTCAGATTATGTCATTAAAAATTGAGATTGCAGCTCTAATCCATTTTACATCATTTTACACTGCTGACAGAGTATTTTAAATAGGCTCCAACAAAGAATCCGATATTTCTTTTTCGTTTCTTTTTTTCCAAGCATGTTTTTTTAATCCTTGGGCTGAAACAGTTTCAGATCTGTGTCTCACAGCCCCCCTGGGAGGGCCTGTGCAGCATTTCTAATATGTCTCATTCCCACTAGGCAGGGCCTGTTTGCATGGTGATGGCTTCAGGCGCCACACAAACCGAGTCCAACGGTTTGAAAAGTCTCTGAATTCTGTCCTTCAAACCCATGTCCCTCCTTCTGAGAGACTCAGGTGGGATGCGTCCTGCACTGCGAAGCTCTCAGTTGGTGTTATGTGCTAATTCACAAAACCTGGGCTGGGCTGAGTATCAGCAGCAGTAGATGAACACTAATTAAAATTTGTAAAGACTAGGACAGACATATTAGTTTTGCCTCATTCCCTCTTTACTTTTATATTTTCCTGCTGTATATCAGTATCACGTGTGAATAATGTCTCCAAACTTCTGCCAACAGCTATAAAAATAGTGACACAAAGTAAAGCCTATCCTTAACTATCATAGTAGCACCAATTAAAACTATTAGTTCCCACATGCTGAGAATTAAAATACTGTATTTGTGCTAAATATATACTTCTTTGTCTTGCTAAAATACAGCCAGGCAATGAGCTTCCAGTTTGGTTTTCAGGAGGCAATCTCCTGTGATAAAGCCTTCCCGGAGCTTCTACTGACATGTATAGCTAAGGATGCAGCTCTTTTGCAGTTTAGCCCTCGTTCTTGCAAAAGATGATTTGTGCATCTCGCTTAATGAGTTAACTACACGCTGGCAATGCATGATGTTTGGTATAGAGAAATGTTTTTGCAGGATTGGAGAAGCCTCTTTTCCTCACTCCCTGTGGTGGGGGAGCAAGGCCGTTACACACCTGCTGCAAAGGGCAAAGAAACTAACACAGCTGCTGCGTTTCTACCACATTTAGGCTCCTGATGGGGAATGCTCTTAATGGTTAAGAGCCTAAAATCCTTTCTGACCCTGTGCCTCTGAACAACTTCTGTCACAGGAGCCCACGCTGACAACTCACTTCTTCTCTGCAGGGTTACTGCACAGCAGGGCCTTCCCTCCTGCCCTGCTTCGTGCTCCAACTATTGTACTTATTTTGGGGACTGAAAAAAACCCCTTGAAGTTATCCCTTTCACCCTCCTCGTCAGGTTTCTCTTTCTGTCGCCTTTCCCAGGCTCCCCACAGAGCTCCACCCTTCCCCCGGCGCCATCAGGGCTCCGCAGGGCCTTCCCGGCCCGGCTGCGAGGGCCGCCCCAGGCCCGGCCGGGCAGGTGGGGGACCCCCAGCTGCTCGGGCTCTTTCAAACGGACTCCAAACATGAGGGCAAATGAAGCAGAGGCCTCTGCCGGGCAGCGGTCCCCAGCCCGACCTTGGTCCAGTTGGCCGCCCTCAGCTGCAGGGGCCTGGCAGGCTCCAGCAGCAAGGCATCAAAAGCGTTGAGGGACTGGAGAACTGACTAACGTTGAAATCAGACGCATAATAAAAGCTGCAAGGGCAAACCTGAAGTCGTGCTGAAGAGTCAGCCCAGTTAGTAATGTATGGTGAGAGCGAGTCGCATACAGACCAAAGAATCTTACCAAGAGGGAACCAGAAAGGATCAGAAAGCTGCAATTTTTCCTGAAGGATGCGAGCCTCGGAGGGGCAGTGTTTTGATTTTATACATTCTTTACTGAAGGAGGAGGAAAAATATTGTCCAGATGTTTACAATATGTTATTAATTGCAGAATGTGTGCAATGTACACAGACTATTACAGATTATCAGAGAATTATAATTCTTCTGTACTCTCAAATTAATTAATTCAATTAATTCAATTAATCCAAAGATCTGTGCCAAAATTAATAGATCAGAATTTTAAATATCTAGAACTGGACTAGAAAAAAAATGTCATTGCCATCTGTACAAAGCTCAGCTATACATCTTTAAGTAAGTGCATTTATCTGTCTCCATTTTCAGATGTAAACTATTTTAAGAATGAGACTTACATGAGTTGAACTTTGCTTCCAGAAACGCTGGAGATCTTGGAACCACCCCAGTTCAGTATTGATTGTAAGGATACTGCCAAAGAATTTAAAATGTACTCTGGTCATCAATTTGATTATTAACTGTATATTTTATTTTGCTTTTTTAAACAAGGTTTCCTTCACTAGGCCTTTATTGATACTCCTGGAATAAAAAAAAAAAAAACAAACCAACAAACAACCCAGGGTAGAATTAACAAGTTTCTTCAACATTTAATGTTTCATATGAATGTATTATAAGCATATAATTATATATAAAATCTAAAAAGTAAAAGAAAACTGAAAAAAATAATAACAGTTATATAAAATGTTTTGTGCAGTGTTAATCAAAGTATTAACAAAAATAAGATACTTAAAGAATTCTCCACTTTACAGCTAGGTGAAAAGGCAACTGTAATTTTGCAGGTTGTTGCAGACAGAAAATAATTCTTATAGTGGTATAAAAAATAGGCAGAGTAATCTTCACCTTTTCATTAAAGCTTCTTGGACTCTACCAAATGTGTGGAAAGAATGTGATTAAATATCCCAATATATAAATGATATGAATCACACAACAGATTTTTAGAATTTCTGTATTGTTTCCTTTAGAGGATAAAATGTGTTATTTTCAAGAGGACTATATGTCCTAGTAATACAGTAATGCCTTTTCTGTGGCATGTTCTTGTTATTGTGTGAGAGGTCTGCAAGCCAGAATGATTAGAGTGTGTCAGGCAGAAAAACAATGAGGTGTGTTCCAGCATAAAGAAAGCAATTTCAGAGGGAAAAAAATACCTAAATGGATCAGCAAGACAGAGTTATTAAGTAAGGAGAGGCAAATAGCTTTTCTTTTCCCACTGGTTTCTCCCATAACTTTTTCATTAATATGAAACATAAAATTATGAAATAAAGCATTAAAAAAAAATCAGCCGCTAACAGTGATTAAGAGGCAATCCCATGTCAAAGCCTTTTCTGTACGTTTCAATGGCTAGCTGAATCTTGTATTTTAAAGCAGTGGAATTTGGTAGGTATATTTTTTCCTGTGATCATTAATTCCACATTAACACCACCACAATTACAGACTTTGTTCTTGAAAGTCAATTGTACTTTACATTAAAATGGTGATAGCATCTAGTATTCCTAAACGTTCACTGTATCAAGAAAGTGTAAAGCCATCAGCTACTCGCTAACAAGAGGTAGTATCAGTAACTTAATTTAGGAAACTCAGTAAGCCAAAATGCCAAACACTGTCACTCCGACTGTATCAAGATAAATAAAATGTCTTCTAAAGCAAAGTAAAAGTACCTTATGACCCCTGATGTTAAAATGGAGACCTCAAAACGATTTGATGCAAACAGCCTTTTAAATTGACATAATCAACCAAGAGCATATCGCTTGTTTGTGACATACGCTAAACTATATTAGTTTGGGATGGCACAAGTCACAACAAAATTCATGTTCAAGATTGAGAGATATGAGTCTGGATCAAAGAAGACTATTGATGCAGTTTTGAAAAAAATTAAGACAACATAATCTACACTAAATCAAGAGATGCTATTCTCCATCACACCCTTGTCCTAGTCCGTAACTGGATTTTTCAACCATTTTATGCTAAATAATCAGATTTAATGTGTTGGGTTCTGTGCTTCTGTTTCTCTTTCAGCAGGCTGTATTTCTCTCTTCCTTTGGGAATCTGTCATTAATAGGCTTTGCCTCAGAATATGGTATGTTATATTCAGTAATTTGTGCTTTCTGGAGGTTTCATGTTATTCTTCTCTCCCTGAAATTTGCTATCACTTGCAAATTTGATCACTATGTTGTTTAGTACCTTTTTTATTATCAATGAGTATATATGAAGATAAAACATACTATATTTTACTATCAGTTCTCCAGTTTTCAACTTACGATACAGTACTCATGTAAAACATCTATGTTTTTTCCCCAGAAAATATGAAACCTAAAAATTTCTTACACACCAAAATACAGATGCTGAGCCTGCCTATTCTAAAAATTGCAAACATGACAGAACCAAAGTTTTTTGCATGAGAAGGATAGGACTTGGATGGTTTAAATGTGGGTTTGTGATTTATGTTCTGGGCTAGCGTGACAGAGTAGAAGTGCAGCCTTAAGGCATCTTGGCAGCTGACAACAGCTAGAGCCAGGCTGAACGACAATAATATTGTGATGTGGATCTGTATGGCTTTTTGTCAAAGTAAAAATTGAGTTATTGTGTGCTTTTACAGGTGACATGACCAAAAGGGTGGTGTTAGGACGCCAGGAGACAGTTTGCTGACAAGGGTATCGGTTTACAGCACTTTTTCAGATGAGCTTTGACTGTGATGCTTGTAATCATATGATTTTAAAAAGTATTCTGTCCCTTGCATTCTTATGGTATCACAAAGGAGAGATCAAACATCTGGGAAAACTGGTAGGAAAACTGATGACAACTGGGAGGGAAACTGAAGGTAAAAAAAAGCTTGATGGATCATTACGCTACAAAACCCCAACCTTAACAGCCTCAAACTTTTTTGCCTTACTTGTAAAAAATTGCATGCTTCCCTGTGTTAATCTAAAGGTAAACCAGATGGTGTACCAGAATGCCTGTTTCCAAACTTGTAGATACAACAAGCCAGCTTGTGTGAACTTGAGTATGTGTCTGTGTTCGGATCAATATAAGTCATTAAAGAGGAAGACTTGAAGTGACTGCCTTAGACCTCTCAAACACCTGCCCCAAGGCAGGTCATTTTTCCATGAATAATCGAAGAGCTCTGTAACCTCTCATGTCAATGATTCAGAGGAGATGCGTGGCCACACGTTCTAAGGATTTTTTATTGACATATATAGGGCCTTTCATGAGCCTCAGAAGACATTTGTGGGATTAAAATCTAAATGCATCTAAGAATCATTACGTTCTACAATGCACAGAAATACAGCTGCCTCAAGGGCCTCCCTCTCTTGAAACTAAAGACAGCAATTATTACTTTTTAAGAGACAATGAACAAGAGTCGCATTCAAAAACTTACCAGAGAAGACTGACCTTGGGCATAAGTCCTTATTCCGTCAAGGCTTTGAGATGGCATATGATACAGACCTATACTGACAAGTGTCAAATCTAAATACTAGGTTTTGTTGAGGGTATGCCAGATCCTTTCCATACTCTTTAATATCCAATGATAATAAATGGTGGATAAATAAGGGTTGTTATTATCAGTGAATAAGCAGAAAATTCAAGTATTTTCTACATGAACATAACTATCATGATCCTTTCACAGCTATGGAATATACGTCATCATATGCTAAGAATCAATGCTTGGTTTGGTACAGTTGTTACATGTAATAAATGCAATTAAAAGTTGCATCTACCATTCTACCACTTACTGGGTAAGCAGTAGTCATCTTTTACTCAGCACTCAGTAGACCACATCTGGAATACTGCCAAGGTTGCACATTCCCTGCCCCAACAGCACAAGAAAGATATTGATAAACTGAAGTGAGTTCAGCAGAGGGTCACCAAGACGGCTGGGGGCTGAAGCACTTGCCCAAAGAGTAAAGGCTGAGGGAACAGGGCTTGTTCAGCCTGGAGAAGAAACTGTTTCAGCAGCCTCCCAGTGCCTACAGGAAGGTCATCAAGAAGACTGAGCTAGACTCTTCACAGAGCATGGTAGGAGGAGGAAAGATATCAGGCAGGGCACATAAATTAAAAAAAGGGAGGTTCAGACCAGTTATAAGAAAAACTTTTTCACTATTAGGACAGTCATGCATTGTTACAGGTTCCCCCGAAGTGTTCTGATGTCCTAGAGTTTTTCAAGAAAAAAGTAGATAAAACCTTGAGTAACCGGCTCTGACCTCATACCTGGCTCTGTGTTGATCAGGAGGTTGGGCTAGAGAGCTCCCGAGGTCCCTTCCAACCAGAATTATTCTATGACACTATAGCAGAAAAAGGTAAGGATATGCTTTTCTGTGATACAGCCCATTATAGATTTACATAAAAACTATAAATAGTGTTGTTTTGAATATCTCCACAGCTCTCAACACCACATTGTCACAATCATGTTGTGTAGGTAATTGTTTTCCCTTTTGATTCAGATTATTAGTAAAAGAAATGTTATATGCCAGTTCACATAGGAAGCGGCGTAGAGTTAAGCTGATGGCATCTAATAAAGAAACAATGCAGACATACTTGCATTTGCTTCAATTTCTATTTGTAATAACTGCTTTTGTAAATAGGAAACACTGCTATCAAAAAGGAGAACATCATCTCTCAGTAAAATGGAATTAAAACATACAACAGTTTGTATTTCACAGTATGTAGCTACATTTCCAATTGCTTGGCTAGTATATGTATTTTTTTTCTGAGAAGCAACATTTTACATGAGCAGTAATGAAGACAAACTATATTTAGATCATAGCTGCCTACCTAGCATTCAAGGTTACTGCAATACAGGACTAACAAGTTCATTCATGCATGCATCTTGCCAATGACCTGTTTGGATCTGTTTTCTTACAATAGAAAACCTTACCTTACTTCAAACTCTATAAAAACCACTCTTGCAGAAGATAATTAAGGGCCAGTGAGAGAAGAACGAAAATGATCTGTTCTGGAGTACTTGAACTAGTAGGATGCTTCAAGAATAAGCAAACCAACCAACCTTCAAATAAAAAAAACCACCACAAAACAAAACTCGCCAGACCCTTTCTGACTCGACAGTAGATACATTAGGGTTCAACTTTGCACTTATTTCTAGGAGATGTGACATTTGTGTGTTACGTGGCATTAACAGGGGAAAAGGGATGTTTCCTGCATTTCTGAAACATAAGACATTTTTCCAAGTACTTTGTGCAGTTTCCAGAAAACAACATATAAAATATTAAATCAGTTATACCGAAAACAAGAGCTTTCTTTTCTCTCGCACTACAAACGTGCGGCATGTTATGTGGAGATTTATAGTGATGTCAACACATTTCTTTGGTGGGTTCTTATTAATGACTAAGTAGCAGGGAGGGTTGATTTTATTCGGTTCATTTCGGAGGTCAATGGAGGCAACAAGGCATCTTACACAAACTACATTAAGCAGGTAATGTTTGTAATAAGAAATATTAAGTTTGAGAAAGAAGTGTTGTAGCTTTAAGAGATGAACTTTCAAGACACTGAGTTCTTACAGAAGGCAGCCTATTACTAGTAGATTAGTGCTAGAAGTTATGCTGAAACAGGTAGTAACTAGTGAGAGATTCAAATGAATAAAGCTACTTGCTTGAAACCTGTTGGGAGGAAAGATTTAGAATACTGCATGTGATATATTTATTATCTTCTACACACATAAAATTGATTATATTAGAATAATATAGAATAAGTTTATTGAACCCTCTGACCAAAAAGAAGAGAGACTATGTCACTGTATCGCTCCTGAACTGAACTTGGATTACTGATGATGGCTTTTACTACCTCCTCAGTTCCTTGAGAGATTATCCTCACATTATTGCAGCAGCTATATGGTTACACCACAGCGTATCACACAGTGACTTGTAACAGCTTTATGCTAATAATAACAAAGCTTGATTGTCAAGATCCCATTCGTCTTTAATTTAGGAGCTTGCTTAGGATACAGTAACGTTGTGAACATAGTTTGAATCTATATAGTTTATACTGACTGCCTATGAAGTGGCAGATTGATCAGTATGTTGTTGTTCTTAAAGCCGTAAATGGTGCATGTCATATTTATATCCCAGTTTCCCACTGATTAGTAACAGAACATGTGTCATAATGTCTTTTTATACTGTGTTCTCAGTTGGTAAATGACCATAATTATTGGCAGTAGGAAACTGATTGTAAAAAAAATTTCCCCCCTCATTTCTTCTCTTTCTTTTTTGAAATCCAGTTTAAGATTTTTCTATTACAAATACAATGATTAGTTCTGTATTCAATTGTTTTGATTTTGCATAGAAAGGAATATTTATGTTTTGAATAGTTTTTTTCAATTTTAGGTCATAGATAGGTCTAAGTCATATTTCCCTTCAACAAAGATAAATAAAATAATATAATTTGTTTAAATACTGGCAGAACTTAAAAGCAAAGACCTAACCAGCCAGAAAAACAATACCTTTAAATAATTAAATAATTAAATTCAGGCTAGTATCTCTGCAGACTATAAAGTTTTGCTCATACTTAATTAGTAAAAATAGAAAACAGAGCAATAGGAATTTTTATGAAGTCATACATTAAAACACTTTTTTCTGAGACATGCAGAACAAAACATTTCCTAGAAATGTGATTTTTTCCCTCAAAAGAAAATCAATATTAAGTTTGAAATTTCACCTTGGAAATTTCATAGGGATTTTTTTCATCTTGAGTATATTTAAAGTTATTTTAAGACAAAAGTTGCTTGTTTATCCCACTTGGAAGAATGTTTTCTTAGAAAAGGGCTCTTAAAAAGTCAAAATGCACCTATTAGCTTTCTACTCTACATATAATGATATGCAAAGCACCATTTGTACATGCAAAATTACAGATGGCCACCTTCTGGCTCTGCTAATGCTTCTTGATATTTGGGAGTGTTACTCTTCATGAGGGGCAGTAGTTCTATACAATTTCTCTTCATAAAAATTCCATGAGTTTATACACGCTCTATATCAAGAAAGTCTGCAGTCTTCATAAGTAGCCAAGGAAGGAGCTGAGGAAAACTGGCCCCAGCATACCTCGTTCCAAACTCTCATACCAGCCGGCAGAGATTTAGAGCAGCCACTGCTTCGGCAGAAGGGAGGTGAGTTTGCAGAAGGGCTGTGTTACAGCTGTACCACATACCTGCAGACTGAAAAGATGGATGCTGCAAACGGGCAGCATGTTTACAGTACCATTTTCCTGGTTAGTGTTGGACAGGACCACAGAATCACAGAATGGATGAGGTTGGAAGGGACCTCCGGAGGTCATCTGGTCCGTAGTAAACCTTAAGGGGAAAAAGAAAAGTTAGACAAGATCTTCTAAGCTGAGCAGTATATTTAACTGTTCAACACAGTATCACTTAAATAACTGTGCTCTGGAAAGGGCTATGTTTCTGTTTCTCAGATCTCTCAAATAAGGCATCCAGAATAAGTAATAATTTTGGACAATCCTGGCCCTAACCCTCTGCCACCTTTCTTTGTTATTCAAATCTGTTGGCAATTGTCTTTTCTCTCTTATGTGCCTCAGTCCCTGGCATCAAATAATAGGTATATTTTGCTGGGTTGAAAAGACTCGTTAGCTTGGACAACTGACTTAATATTCTTGTGTACAGCAGAACAACAAGTATGATAGAAGTTTAAATTCCACACTCGCAATAAATTCATAATTATTACTAAGTTTTTCTACCTCTTCCATTTCACAATGTTGTATTGTGGTCCTTGATTTTACCAGTAGGTAATGAAATAATTAATGTAACAATTGGCTTTTCTTGAGCACAACAGAAAAATCAAGAAAAATATCTCAAATGTTTCAAAATATTACAAAAATCCGTATGAACTATTTTTATACTACCCTGCACCTATCCACATTTTTTCCATTCTTTTATATCTTGTTCTTGACCTGTGGCAGGAGTTGCTTTTCAAGTCATGTATTTGAGCTTACTTTTGCTGCAGTAGTGTCATTGCTTTCAAGTCCGTGTTCATGGGAGACCCTTCCCAGTTGGCTGTAAAGTGGATATTTGCTATTTCTTATTTCACTTTAACATTCTGGTTGCATTTTGAGGGTGACAATGTTCTTCCCGTTTAGCAAGATCTTAAGCAGACTTACTTATACCAGGCTTACTTCTCACATTCTTTTTCCTTGGATCTTGTGGAAATGCTGTGATTTTTTTCCAATTTTGACATACCCCCTTTGTAGGTGGGTTGCAATCTGTAGCACAGTTTCCAGTTATTTGAGGAAGCAATTGCATTTAAATGTGTCAACACTTTCCCTTAAGTGGATCATGCCTACTGCCTCCTTTAGTAGAAAGTATCTAAAGTAACTGATTGTCTTAAACTGATTTGCGTTTGCTGGGATTCAAAGTTTTCTTTTAAAATAAAGTTGAACTTTCCTGCAGATTTTAAATATAGCTATTTGTTTTTGTTTTTGTCATGTTCCTTTCCATTTAGCTTTGACTTCTGTTAATGCTGGTGCTGTGCTATGCAGATGTTTCCTGGAATATCTCTTTTACAAAGGGTGGACTAATGGGAGTTCTCTTGAAGCACTATTTTCAAAACAGAGTAATAAAAATATTCAACTTCTTGTTCTCTTGATCTGGCCTCATATGCAGTGTAAGTACACAGGCTGAGTACACAAACTGTGAAGACCCTGTAGAATACAGTGTTTGGGTAGAGAGCGTACAGCTTTTTTACACAGGACTTTATTTAGTTATCAACAATCTGTACATATGTAGATCTTATTATGATGTTTTCCCCAAATGCAAGCACTGTGGAGTACACAGTACTGATACGAGCTTGTAATTAATTTGACTTTCTAAAAAATGTAATGTCAGAATAGACATCAAATATCTTGAAAAATATGAGAAAACATTCTTAACTTTCTGTGCTTAGCTTGCTTTTTTGATTGTCTCATTCAGCATATGCAGATTTTTCCTATTTGGGTCCATGAGCTTGGCATTGAAGACCTCTGGTCCAAAGCTATCCTTGACTTTTATCTAATAAAAAAATTCATTTTTTCTGATCTGCCTCACATCCTGCAAAGACCTACTTCATTAGTTCTTGCTAGTAATCTAGTCCTTGCAATACTCCTGGCTGCAGAGTCTGCAAATGGTAACTTTCATGAATTATTCTACAAGAAAGTTAGATGACTCCTTTTTATTAATCTTTGCTCGGCTTGCGGGAACAGAGAGAGATTTTTCTAATAGGCTTTTCATACATGCACTGTACTACCAGCTCAGGGCATACAGAAAAAGAATAAGAAATCATTTGCTATGCCTCTTTTGAGAGGAGAATAAACATTACATAACTGCATGAATATAGTCCATTCGCTTAAATTCTCAAAAAAAAAAAAAAATTACTAAGTTATTAACTAGAAAATCCGGACATTTTGAAATGCATTAGAAAACTCCTTTCCATAAGATGTTTTGGTGGCAGATGAACATGGGAGGCAGCTGTAGCTAAAAGGCATTTTTTAAGCTTATTTGAAACATGGTTTGTGACAGAACGAAAATTCTCAATTTCCACTTATAGGTAGTTTATGACAAAAGTAATTTTATAATTTGCTAATTCAAATGTCGTATTAGGTATTTACACTTGTAACCTTAAAATTATTATAAAACCTATTTAGACTCTTACTATTAATAAATATCTTTCAAATAATCTGGAGGTTCAACATGTTTATACAGACCTTTTAAAATAATGCCCAATTTCCTGCTAGATGCCCGTCTACCATCATATTTAGTGCGATTTCCTAACCTGATCAAAGATCTTCCTCGAAAGGTCATACCCATTGAATCGAAAGGAGGTTTTTCAGAGAATAAAGACTTCTTTTTCCTCAGACTACTAGCAAGCCTCCTATGGGATGAACAATTAGAAATCCTCCACAACTGCAGGTGGTACTTAGCTGTTTCGCTACCAAACTGGAGTTGAGATTGCTAGAAATTTATCTCTTTTTCATAACTGACAACCACATTAGTTTTACTTGGCTCTACTGTAGCCAGTAGATGAACATCTCAAACACTCCCTGGCATGTCCACAGTCACAGAATAACAGGTTGGAAGGGACCTCTGGAGCTCATCTAGTCTGACCACCTGCTCAAAACAATCCAGTTAGAGCAGTTACACAGGACCAAGTCCATTTGGGATCTCACTTTCTCTGAGGAAGGAGATGCCACAGCCTCTCTTGGCAACCCCTTCCCACCTCCTTGATCACCCTCATGGGTAGAAAGTTTTTCTTATATCTAATCAGATTTTCCCATGTACCAACATGTGCCTGTTGCCTCTAGTCCTATCACTGGGCACCTCTAAAATAGCCCGGCTCTGTCTTCTCTGTACTCTCCCATCAGGAGAGTAGCAATAAGATGCCCCTGAGCCTTTTCTTCGTAAGGTTGAACAAATCATATTCTAGCAGCCTCCCCTCATCCATCATATGCTCCAGCTGCCTGACCCTCTTGGTGGCCCTGGCTAGACTTGCCGAAGCCCTAGAAAATCCTGTTCTTTGGAGATTTCCAACTGTGAGAGGAAAAAATAATGCTGTTATGGTGGATATTTATCTAAATGAGACCAAACATATTAAATTAGGAATAGTAATAACAGAAAAATCTTATATCTTTTCACATTTAGAAGTTTGAACCCAGTCAGAGCTACACCTAAAAATATGTTAGAGATTTATAAAGAAATCATCAAGAAGTAAACCCTCACATTGTATTCAGTTTCAAGGGAACTTAGTTTTCTCACCAGAAGATGGATCTAAATGATTAAAGGCAGGTATGTGGCATATATATGTATAAACATGGTGCAGCTTTATACCACATACCTGCTTCTAATCATTTCAGACCTGAAGTTTTGGATTATCAAATCACTTATACTGTCTTAGTACAGCACACTGAAATTTTAGCCGGAATGGTAACAAGCCGTGTGAAAAATAATTTACTTACGCCCTACCTGAAACATACTCTGTGCCGACTCATGCTGACTTTTTGAGCAAGACAGTCTCTTCAGCAAATGTCCAGTTTTACTATTTTAATTTTAGCTAGATACACTTTACATCTGCCAAAACATGTACTGAGTTAGTAGGAAACAGAGTAATTCACAAACAGAAGTACTGTTTGTACATTCTCAAGTAAAATTCAAGGAATATGCTTTTGATGATATCTTGGAAGAAAGGGTGACTGCTGCAAAAGGGATTTAAGGAAAGAAAACCAACAGAAGCTTTGTGACGTGGTGAAAAAATATGATTAAATGTATTAGAGCTGTTGCTAAGAGGAACTGACAGAGCTGCTGAGAAAGCTCAATGACCTGATTAAGGTAGCAGAGAGAAACCATGTTCTCTGTCCACCTCTACAAGATTTTATCATAAATTATTTTATTAACTTGGTATATAGAGACTCCCTCCTTAAAACAGATCTCAGATTGCCATGTAGGCAATCCTGAGGCATATACATAGATTCCACTGTCTCATTACTTTTATGAAATTGAAAAGAATAACATCCATAGGTGTGTAGGCTGAAGTTGAAAAGTTAAGAAACATTAAGTTAAATATTATATAGTTGTAATGCAAGAAAAAATACTTGAAACAGTTGTGTCTCCAGAAAATTTCAGATTGTTATAAAAGGTCGTCATTAAAGTGTGAAAAGATCTTACACTGACTTCTGGACATATAATAATCTCTCTTACTCAATGGCCAGCATTTTCATTTATCCATTCACTCCCTGTAAATTCTTTTAAATCCCTGAAGTTTGGGAGCAGCTTCTTTATTAGCTTATATTCTCAACAAGCTTAAATTGAACCCCCCTATTAAACTCACAAACAGGCCTTTATACACCTTCTTCTAAATATAACTTCTTAGAAGTTGAGCAGGTTTTCTAGTTTGTATCCATTCCTGTAACACATAAAATGAAGTCTTTTAAAAAATATGTTCCTTTAAGAACACCTACAGCCTGATAACCTAACACAGAAATCCTTCTTTCATTTCATTCTCAAGTAAATATTACAGAACACAGTTTGTCTTAGTGAAGTATTGTTAAATAGGGTGTTACTTTCACAGGGGAGCTGCACCGGTTTGGGATGTCGGTATGTGACGATGTGGCAGCCTTTGCTGTTACGTAAATCGCAGCGCTGGGAAAGCAGTGGCAGAGCAGAACGGTTCTTGCAGCAGAGCTGCTGAGACCCAGAGCCTGGCGTCTGAGCGTAAGGCAGCCTTTGCTGGATGCTCAGTCGTGACTTTTAACTGAAGCAGCCAAGCCGCCTGCGAGTTCTGACAACTGCTGCGAGAACAGTAACCCGTAGCAGAGGACTGGGGTCAGTGATGGGAGCAATTATGCCAAAGCACTGCAGTAAGGCTTGCCGGGGCTTGTATTTTAGCTCCCACATATAGTTTACTTCTTCATATATGGAAAGATTTTTATCCGCAACCAAGTTTTTCTTGTTCTCTCTGTCATGGACATTTACACTACTATCAAAAGCACACGTTAACGTACATTTTATTGCAATAGCTCAGCCTCAGTTCTACATAGCAACAAGCATGCATTGGTTAGGTCTGTTAAGTATCTTTCCTCCTCTTCTTCCTTACTGCCTTTTATGGCCAACTCTTTCTCATAGGTTTTCTTTTGTACAAAGTCTTTTCTTTCCCTGTATGAATCTAAACAGTATAATATCCTTCAACTAGTTTACTGTTCTTCACTTGTCCTGTAATTTATCTCACATGCATCCAGTCCATGACACTGCATACCATTTGCCTGAATACCATGAATAGGATAGGAGCTTGACAGCCCAGCATAAAGGCTGGTGATTCCTTAGTCCTATCCTCTCATTTTGCTTTTTCTTTTCAAAACTCTGCTTCACATTTCTCTGTTTGCATTATATGCAGCCAAAAAAGAAAAGAAAGCAGATTTTAGTGTTTGAAGGTTCAACAACCCTTCGGTAGAGTTTAGAAAAAAAAGAAGAAAAAAATCACAGCACAGAGAGAGAACAAGGAAGTTTACATGGGAAGGTCTGAAGAGGAGATGTAAGAAGATGTGTTGGAGAGGGGTACCCTCCTTTAGTTCTGAATCCTGTTTTACTGACTCTGTGTTACAGCTTTTTTTATTTCTGCACGCTGCTTACAGTTGTATAGATCATCAGTAGCAAACTGTGGAGAATATAACATAAGGGAAAAAATCCAGTCCATTTAATTATTTTCATTACACTTTGTTCATTATAATGTGTACATTATTTCAAAACACACAGGGGACAGTTCTCACAGCCCTGCCTATTAACGAATGGATGGGAATGAAAGTATGTCATCTATTAAATTTGCTGAAAACATGTTACAGTGTACACTATCAAAAGAAAGGTGTTTTCTAAAAAAAAAAATCACACTCGTTTCACCATCCGTGAGAAATTAAGAGCAGGATGGCAAAGGGTGTTTACACAGGCACTTAGCCAGGAAACAGTGTGTTTTCCACAGATACAGTCATTCAGGGAGCACATCTCTGATTTTCACGAGCTCCCTCCCTCTGTTCTCATACCTCTGTAATTATATCGAGAAGTCTATCTGTAGGTGAGAAAATACATACAGTTCTGCACAATGAATTCAAACGCTGCCTCTTTCCTCTAGGTAAGTGCTACCACACTGAGGCCATTTGTAGGAATTTTACACAGCAAGATAAACAAATGCAAACCCCTTAAGGAAACACATGAACTGCAGGATAGTTTCACACTGAACCGTTACCAAAAATCTGGGTGAGAAGACTATAGAAGAATTCTCCATAAATCTTCTGTGAAATGCAGCACTGCTTATTAGCAAGCTTGATGGAAAACCTCGTGAGATAGAAAGTCTTGTCACTCTATTTGTATGTGCTTTCCTGCATCTTAAGTTGCAGCTTAGGATCCCTTAGGATCATGTGAGGCTAGGTTATATATTAGAGAGCTGTGCTATAGTGCTGTGAGTGTGTAAGCCTAGCAGCTGGGTAGTGTTATGGTTGCTGCTTTCCTGTGCTAAGCTGATTTACTTGTTTAAGGTCTGACCTCATCATCCTGTCAGTATGGATTCCCACCTATACAGTTAGCAGCAGCTTAGCATCGGCTTGAAGAGCTTGCAGTGTATTAATCAGAAGAGAGAGGGAGAGAGCTACCGGTATTTGTTCTTTTGTTGTCTTTTCTTAAGAAGAGGAGTTGAAACACAAGAGATAACAAAGAATCCATTTCCTTTCTAAAAGAATAGGCTTTTGTCTTTTTTTTTTTTTTTTTCCCCCCTGAAAAAAATGTCAGTATCTGGAAAGAAAGAGTTTGATGTGAAGCAGATCCTGAGGCTCCGCTGGAGGTGGTTCAGTCACCCCTCGCAAGGCTC
>NW_008825073.1:2163571-2164850 GCF_000699105.1 Pygoscelis adeliae | reverse complement strand
CAGAGGGACACCGGTTCAGAACAGGTTGAAGAACCACTCTCGGGACAGAAATGGGCTGAAGAAAAACAACAGTCCTGTCCACCACAATATACTGGCACCCGTGCCAGGTCCAACCCCAGTGCACCACCGGTCTATTCAAACCTGGCATCAACAAAATCTCATAGAACAGCTTCGATCAAATGAGGATATTCCCAAAACAAGCACAGAGGAAAATTGTGTCAAAGAAGATTCAAGTAAAACCACACAGGAGTTGCAGATGATCACAGAAGAAAATTCAGATGAATCTGCAGAGAGGTAGGAGTTTTAAAGTCTGCACTTAGAAAGCCATACTTCTATCCAAGTTATTCCCTAAAACTGTCTTTGTTTTTAACCAGAGTTCCTTACTGCATTAGTCTCACTTTATATATGTGCACACCCACACTCAAATGAATAGGAACACATTCACGTTAAAAAAATGAACAGGAACATTGTCATGAAATTTTGATCGTTGCTTAGGATACATAATTTCATAACTATTCCATAAAAATAAAATGTGCCAGTTTTTCCAATTTTCTCTATTACAGTTTACAGCATATTAATTTTTTTGTCTTGATTTATTATGTTTAAGTGCAATGAAAAAATGAGCCTTCTGAAATATTGTCCTCATTCTGACTTTATCAATGGGTGCAACTTTGACAAATGGGAACTGCTGGAGGTGCACAGTCTGTGTGGTTGCCATCGGTCTGTCAAATTTCTCACTGCTTTTTTTTACTGCCTTCTTGACAAGTATAATTAACCCTGAACTAAGTGGAAAGGAAGCATCATTACTTGCTTTTTTAAAAGGTTTATATGAAATCACATTACTTTCACAGCTTGTTTAGTATACTGAGACAAATACTTTCTGCAAGGTCAGGTGAAAAAACATTACAGCTATGAGAACTTAAAGGTGTAAGCACAAAGGAAGAGCTATTTTTAAGGTGTTAATACAGAGAACAAAATATTAATGCCAGTTATTTGATTAAGCACGCCTTTTAATTTTTTATGATCTTTTTCAAAATTGTTGTCAGTATTATTAGCTTATACAGCAACAATTTTACCCCACCTTGGACTCAAATTATGCACTTATAATGTGGTTATTTGCACCATTTGATGAGATTGCCATCAGTCTTTGGGAATAATTTAGGTTTCTTACATTGTATTTAAATACAAATCTATCTTACTTGGAGTTATAGTTTCTCTCAGTAAAAGCAAAGCTGACAGTTTGTGTTTTTTTAGCAGTTATTATTTTTCAAGTTGTACA
>NW_008825073.1:2158179-2163517 GCF_000699105.1 Pygoscelis adeliae | reverse complement strand
GTAGGGAACATCTGCAGACTGAACAGAAGAAAAATGTATTCCAAGATGTCATTTTGACTACATAAAATCATTACAGAATAAAATCAGCGAGGTAGGAATGTGGTAGTTCTGTATGTTTACTAGTGCACTAGTTTGTAATGTGTGAGCAGCATACTCTTAGTATAACATTTCGAATGACAGTACAAATTTCCTGAAAAAAAAAAAGAAAGTAATTTTAGGCACACCTTAGAAAGAAAGTCTATTTAATTTGAAGAAAAATAAGGAACGCTGCATAATCAGAATAAGATTCTATATCAGGAAAAGAAGAAGGTGAAAAAAGCATAATCAATTCAGCTTGGAAGGTAATAAGCCACTGTCTTCTAAATTAAGATGTGACACGTTCTCCAGCTATACATAAACTTTCTGCTAAGACCTCATGGAGTTTTGTGGCTTCATATTCATTCAAATTTAAGTTCTTCCCTTGAGCTGTTTAAATTTTCAGCTTTTAGAAAAGTTTTGGGAAGGTATATATCTTATAAAATATTGTTATGTTCAAATAAATGTATTTTCTGTCAAGTTGTCAATGAAAGCTTTGTATGCATGTTGTAGGTTAAAACCTATCTTAACATACACCTTAAAAGGCTGAATTTCTAAGAAATTGTTTAGAAAGTGACTCATGACTATACATTTCTCTATAATTAAGATTTTATTTCAAGAAAATAAAACAGATCATTAAAGATACCTTAACATAGCTCCAATTTCTTAAATATGTACCAACAGAAATCATTAGGTAAATCACCGTTCTCTTCCCCTATAGCATCCAGCACAGGCCACACACGGATTAATATGCTAATTGATTGGGTAGAAATGAAATACTGAGAAGAAGAAATAAAGAGAAGCAGCCTTATATCTATATCTATCTATATCTAGTTGCTGGATATATTTTCATCTCTTCAGAGCAATGCCTCATCTTATACCTTTGAAATCATCCTTTTAAAGCATTTTGGGCCTCCTTTTTCTTTAGAAATTCCAAATAGCCACAATCAATTGCAATCAGTGGGATCTGCTAGTAATTAACACATCTGAAAAATCAGGCATTTGCAGGATGCCCTGAGTCCATCTTCTTACACTGTTAGAGCCACTGCATAATGAACTATACAATGATTGCAGCCATATGCTCTTTCACATTCATACCTGAGGACACCAAAGACGATCTCATACAAATTTGCCTTTTATTCCATAAAAGGAATTGTATCTTCAGAGTGGTTGTCTCTAATTTAGTGAGTTTACCTCTGCCTGTAGAAGTCCCATTTTTAGCTGGGCTCTAAAGCAGGATACTGCTACGTGTCACTCGGACATTGAAAATCGTAGAAAAGGATAGAAAATCAGGCCAACACCTCAATCTTGAGCAGACTATGAAAGCGATTCCTACTAGCAGCTTAATGCTTCCTACCAGTAAGCTTTGGAAACATGAAAACAATATTCTCAATTTCTTCAGAAAAACTTGAGATTTTTTTTTTCTAGAAACCTCAGGACTTAATGCTTTCAGTGGTACAGACATAGCACCCTGGGGTCTGATGAAATAAGGCTTGTTTATTGAGGAGGAAAGGTAAATAAGAAAGTTCCAAACAACAGTTCCATTTTGAATATACTATCATCAACACACTTGTATCTGCTTTCTTCAATCTTTTTTGGTACTTCTGTACCCAAATTAAATAGTGCAAGACCTAAAGAAACCCTTCTGACCTACAGGCTTGTTCCTGAATGATATTCCATGACAAATGACAGACAAAGTAAATGAGGGCTTAAGTGACCAAAACTCATTAGTTTTGTAGTAACAGTAGCCAGTTAAGATGTGACCAACCAATAAATGCTAGGTGCGTAACAGATAAAGAAATTGCTTATTGGCACAAGGTTAAGTGAAGCCTCCCAGCGTGCCTGGGGAGGGTCTTATCCAGTGTTGCTAAGGGAATGTACTCAGCAGGTATCAAACAGTCTTCTAGAAGCATCTAAAATGAGACAGGCCTTGACCTGTGGTAAGATCCTTATGGTAGCTGCATCTATAGTTTTGAAAAAAGCTGAACAGTGGACGATACACTTTTCATTGCCCTAGTCTGATTCTCACCAAACTACTCCTTGAATGAGGATTGGGACCTTTTCACAGGTGAAACACAGAAGAACTAGCTAAAAATTGAATAGATACCAAGTTATTTTGTTTATTTGTACACTGTATTTCCCATTATAAAATATTATGGTATTACTGGGATAATTACTGGTTAGGAAGCTAAACCTGCAGGGTATGGCTATGCAAATGAAAAGCAAAAACCTTCAAAGATTTTAGGTTTGGCTTAAAGTAAGTAGGAGCTTAAGTGAGCTCTGAAAGAATGCAAGGTAAATAAACTGTGAATTGCTTCTGGTTCAGAAGGCGTGGTTGTGGACTTCTGTGCACTTTAGCTAGTTAACGACCATCTCTGATCTCCTCTAACTATCTGGAATCTTTTGAGGTTCAGGCTCCTCCGTCAGGGAGACCTTGAAGCAGTTCCATTTCTTTCAAAGAAAGTGACCTGGCAGTGGTCCAGAGACACCAGCAAAAACTCAGAAGATTTGATTGCTAGATTTTGTTTGACGGTCGACAAAAACTTTGCTCGTGTGTGCAACACGTGAACACACACTTGTGCACACAAACTGAAAAAGCACTGGTACCTCCTAATTAGAAGAATCCATGATATTGAATTGCCTTGATTACTTCCCTTGATAAAGTTTGGACTCACAGGCGTGACTGTATTGACCTTTCAATATGAGCACTCTGCCTTGTATTTATTAACATTATGCTACATTGCCACATCAGTTGATGCATGCTTGCTAGGAGATATGTTATGATTCTATAAGTATACTATTGAAGGCCATGTGTGCTGGTAAAGTATGTGTATACCTTTTTTTCTAGTTGCCCAAAGGCAGTTAGATTTCAATAATGAATGTAGCGTCCATTCATCATTTTTCTCTTACACATTTTTTCTAATTATATGGCTGAAAAATTGCTGACAAACTCTAGTTTGGTTGACAAACCCTAGTTTCACTAAAGATACATGCTTTCTAATTTCCCATATGAGACAAAATATATTTCTAATTAATTTTAATAGAATCTTTTGATGTCATAATCCAAGCACTCGGTACCAACATACATGGAAACAGATATTTGGGAGGAGTATCCTCTTAATTGAGGTAATGCATGTTCTGCAGTGACTATTTATGATGTTCAGTTATTTTGATAGTTCATCTTAAGACACGAAAACTCATCTAATTGTCTTTTTTTTTTCTTTTTGTCAGCCATAGGGAAATAACTAACAGACCATTTCCCTTACTGTCTCTGACATATACATATATACACATACACACACATACATAACTATTTTGGATATTATCCCA
This sequence comes from Pygoscelis adeliae, assembly GCF_000699105.1. NCBI lineage: Eukaryota > Metazoa > Chordata > Aves > Sphenisciformes > Spheniscidae > Pygoscelis > Pygoscelis adeliae. The sequence goes on along the minus strand of NW_008825073.1, from coordinate 2,160,112 downwards.
TATGAGGGTTTTCCCTGGAGTTCTATTTTTATTTCCAGTAGCAGATAACAGCCTTGGCTCACATTCCAGTGTGAAATAAAGGTACCACAAGGAAAAAAATACCCCTGTAATTGTTGCAGTATCCCAGAAGATATTGAACAGGTGGAAATGAATAAATCAGTGTGCAGTGCCTGACCCCAATTTCTTGCACATACGATGCCATTTTTTTGGTTAGCTAATGTGGCACAGATCAAGGACACATGCTGTCATGTTTCCTTCTGCTGAGCACTTTTCTGGGGAGAGCCATTACACTACAAGTTCATCATGTCCTCTGTAACAGATACTCACTGAAATGATGTCTGCTTAATTTTTCATACAAAAGATCATTTCCAAAAAAGAAAACAGGTGATAATTTTCCTGGTGAAAATGGAACATATGAATTATTCTATGAAACCACTGGTCAAACCAGATTGAGAGGGTTTATTTGCATTAAGAGTATGGTTCTGGGTATCCAAATAAGCAGAGTCCTACAACTGATTCACCAGAATGACTGATAATGAATGACAATGCATCTAGTAAATGGAAGGACTATGATGTATCTTTTGCAGAGAAGATGATAAAGCGCTGCATTCAGAGTAGTATGTCATGACACTATTTTCTGCTCCTGAGTAAGAATTCAGTTTCATGAACCATCTCTGATGCCTAAGGTAAAAGTTTAGAAATGATTATTCCTAATCTCATATAGCATCAGCCTTTATTTTTAAATGAAAACGTAACTGCTCCAATTTTGTTTTCACTGAACTTCCAACCTTTTGCAAAAAAGCTTTCAAAAATCTTAACTTTATCAAATAAAAGGTTTGCAAACATAATAAAGAACACTGGACATCTAGTCAGATGGCATGTCAATCCTTCTATGGCAAAGTTGGGTCAACTATATTTAGGTGCTTCCTTGGTTATCTGTAGTACAATTTAAGCTCATGATCCTTGATGTTTCCCCCATGGATATCGATAGCATATTTTCCCCCTTATTCTTCTTAGTTCCACACTATTCTTCTTTACAGCATTCATTTATATGTTTGAAAATTGCTATAAGTCTAAAGAGCTGCAATTCTTGCAGTCTATTTTCAGAAGTTTTATGCTAGGCAACTATGATAATTTTCATTGCTCTCCTGACTTTCTCCAGCGTGTCTGTCTGTACTTTCAGTACGGTGGTCAGATCTGGATATGTTCTGGTTAAAGTCCGACAACTCTAGTGTAGGGGGCAGGATTACTTACATGTCATTCTGACTAAAAATCTGTTTGAATATCCTGCTTAGTGTTTTTTTTTTTTTTGTCAACAACATTGTGCTATTGCTCATGCCTGGCTTGTGATTCATGTGAAACTCCTGACCCTGTACCAAAGACACGTTCCCTAACCATCTGTATATTTTTGCAGTTATTTGTTCCTAAATATAGTATTTTGCACAAATAAATTCCATCTTATGCTTATCAGATAATGTCTCCAATTTGCTGAGTTAATATTCAGTTCTGATCCTATTTAATGTTTCCAATTTACTGATTTAATATTCAATTCTGAACCTATACTCCAATATACTTGCAGCTCTTCTCAGCTTGGCATGATCTTCAATTGTAATAAAGTTCCTATCAAAGCTTTCTCTTTATTTCCTCCTCCCTCCAGGTAACTTAGAAAATTTATGAAAAGTCATAGTGGAACTTCAATGGAAAGTTCCTTAGGAAGCCAGTTTGATTTATCTTCCTATTTATCAGTGAACCATTGATAATTACTTTAAAAGTATGATTCCAAACCAGTTTCCCACCCGTTCTATAATGGTTTACTCCAAACAGTACTTCGGGTTGAACTTAGTACTGTCTGATGAGAGACAGTCTCAAATAATATTCTCATGTCCGAGATATAAATGACAACTACTTCTTTTCTGTTCTCTACTACAACCTA
>NW_008825073.1:2140181-2158123 GCF_000699105.1 Pygoscelis adeliae | reverse complement strand
GTCTTCTCTCTTATTTCTAAGTGCTTAGAAATAATAATGATATTATTTTTACACTGCAGAATTTGGCAAGAAGTAAGAGCTAGGAAAAGTAATTATGTTTCTGTCTTGTGGAGAATTTTGCGGTTTCTTTAATACTTATAACAATGTAATATATACTTCAACAGCATATTTTAAAAGGACGATTTTATGCCAGTCTGCTATGGGTGACCAAAATGCTTCATTGCCATCTCAGGGACAAGCAAAAACTAATTGTCTTCTAAAGATGACCTTTAACTAAAGGTCAAAATATGAATTTGAAACTGGAGACATTTGAAATGGGTTACTTAAGATGATGTAGCTGATCTCCTCTCAGAAGTGATGCTTGAACAGCTCATGTGGCCTTTCAATGCTTTAGCGCAGTGGAAAAGCAGTTTGCAGCAGGCGAGCGAGGGTGACATTCCAGGCAATGATGGTTGATGAACACCCCATTGGCATCACTGAGATGCTGCATCTGCTAGTGCCAGAGATTACTTTGTTCAGTTCATAAGTAAAACTAAAGGAACACGTAGCACATGAGAGAATTAGTGACATTAAGCTGAATTTTAATAGCATTTTACTGAAATTCACTCACAACTGGTTGAAAAAAGATAGGTGAGAGTAACCAAGAACATTTTCCTTTGATATCTAATGTTAGCTAAGCGTAGAAAATTTGTGAAGTTATAGTAAGTGGCATCTGATGCAGGATTAAAATCTAAGAGGAGAATTACCTTTTGCCCAGAAGTCGATAATTCACAAGGAGGGATAGGCCTTTTTAGGCAACGTGCCAATGTAATGAACAGTGACCAATGAAGTCATTCTGACTAAACAAATGCTGTTGCCTCATACAAGAGCTCTTGGTACAGAAATTAGAATCAATATGTCTCAAAGGCATCCTCAGCAGATTTTATTCCTACTTTCTCCTTCTATTATGACATCTCATGAGGAACTTGAAAAGGCAAAAGTATGTGAAATTAAAGTGGCTTGAAACAGTTATTAAAAATAAAGGATGAAGTAGGCTTGTATTTTGAAATTAATTTTATATTTAGCCTGTGGAAGGAGTGGATATTTATTGAAAAGATTTTTTTTCATAGCTACATAAGTAGAATCATAGAATAATTTAAGCTGAAAAGGACCTCTGGATGTCATCAAGTCTAACCCCGTCCCCCCACCCCTCACCAAGAAGGCTATAATGAGAAATAATATGACTTATTAAAAACACACAATATTTTACAGGCTTACATTTAACATGCATAGCTTTTAAAGATGGGTTATTACAGGCAAGGGGAAAAAAACCCATTTAATAGTAATTTAAGAAACTAGGACAATTCTATTCCTTTCAAAACAATTTCTTTATGATTCAATTATCTTCTCATTTCCACTCCATACACCTTGCTCTCAGCACAGATAGCTGTTAAATTACTTTTTTAAAAAGTTATTACTGTTCTTAAAATCACTTCTTAATGTCTCTAGAAAAAGTTAAGGAGATGATTAAACACATGCGACCAATGCAGAGGAGTTTTTACAGACATACTGTAAAAATCAACAGAAATCATATGGTTGTTGGAGCATTCTTGGAAAAGGGGGAGAAAGTTTGCTTGATTTGAAAGTTACAGCTAGACAGAGGTCTGAAAGAAATGAACAAGTTATTTTCACCATTGTTTTGTGGCTGAATTGTTTACTTTGAACTATTTGAAATACTGTAATGAGGAACATTACTAAAATCTTTCACATTTAAAGAAATAAAGGGATTTGTTTCTTATAGTGAAACAGCTAAGTTAGCCTAATATATACCAATTTAGTTTAGCTCCTTTCATTCTGCTAGAATGAAATAATGATACTATATTTAGAGAATGACTATATCAGGTGATAAGATAAAGAATATGGATGTGTATGGCATACCTGTAGGTATGCAGGCTTAATGAATACAAAAATGAAGCTGAAGTACTGTCGGGATTCAGAGAAAGAGCTTAAAGTAAGTATAGGAAATAAACTTTAAAAGTAATCTCTAAAACAAAGCTATAACAAAATCTCCATCTCTGTGAAATCAGACTCCACCTCAGTGACTCTATCGTCAGATACAACAGCACGAGAACTTCCCACGCAGCTCTGACAGCACATCTTCTCCCAGTCCACCCCCTTCCCTCCTTTTCCAAGCAAATGCTTAATAGTCAAAACTCAATTCAAAGCTAATTAAAATAGATAGAACAAGACCTTAGAGCCTGGCTCTTTCCAGCAATTCTGCCCATCCAATAATTATTAGCATGAAACATTTTTCACTTCATTCTAGTAGCTGTCTCCATTCTATACAATAAGTCAGGATATTTCACTAAAAGTCTGTCTGCTGCTCACAGGTAACAAGAAGGACAACAAAAAGTATTAAAAGGAACACCCTACCTTGTAGCCATTACTTCATTTGAGGTTGAAATCTATGATATGGTGTCTAAATGACTACAGTTTAAAAATGTTTTGTCAGGAAATAGGCACTGTATTCTCATGCTGTGTTCTACAGTCGCACAAGGCTGCCTTATTTAGAAATGAAACAGCACATGAAGAGTACATGACTAAAAGTTTGCTTCATTGTTTTCTCAACTAAAACCCATTTAGGCTAAACAAACATTTATTGGAAACGAAAGCAATGTCTGATACCTGGTTCTTTCTTCAGTTTTGCTATAAGTATTTTGAAAATCTTTGGACAAGAATCTAGATATCTTACCTGTATATTAACATTTCATTTAATCAAATTCAAGCTCTCTCAGCCAGCTTCTAACTTTTTAAATGTATGCCTTTATGACTAATTGCATTAGGATCTGAAAATGAATATCCATGGGTTATGTCTCAGATTTGTTACTTGCTTCTTATGTAAACTCAGAGAAACCACTTAGCCTCTTGGTATCAGAGCTTACTCATGTTAAAGATAGCATTTGATACCTATTTTCCCAGGAACACCATAAAAACTGATCAGTGTTTTCAAGTATGAGAATTTGCCTGCAAACTGCTACTAAAATGCAAGGTGGAATGCACGTACATTATGATTAATGCATTATACTATAGAGTTGCACAGTTTACCTTCTCATTATAACAATGTCACAAAAATCAACGTCCACTACTTTAACTAGAAGTTTCCTGTTACAATAAGCAGTAGAGACCACCGGTATACACATAATAAAATGTTTTGAACAGTAAACAAAGGGAATACATTTGATAAAGTGGACAGCCACTGTCACCATTTGCTATGCTTCAGTTTACCTGATAAATTAGAAGTCAAGAGGAAGGGAGGCAACCTTGCAAGAAATGAGCATTTTCAAAGCCTGTTCATTTCAATAGAAGTTGAGAAAATGAAGGACCTTTTTGAACTGGGCAAATATAACTTGATTTAAATGGAAATTGTGAGCAAACCACTAAGAAATCCTAGGAGTTGGAGAAAAGCTATTTTAAGCTATTACATATGGTTTGCGTTGCTAGGGAAACCTCTTTTGCAGCGTTCATTTAGCACAGATGCTCAGGAAAGCTCTGTGACTCCATGTCATACCATTTCAGAATGCTTCAGAATGTGGAGAAATAGAGATGCACATATACACACATGCAGACAAAAATATCTCTGTAATTTTATCTTAGTCATGTTCTGTGTCTTTGGTGGAAGTTAGTTCTTTCCATTTCTGCCATGACCACAGTGATAAATCAAAAGCTTTGCAATTAAAAACCTCTGTTTCCAGACTGAGGATATTTGTTCAAGCATTACCTTCAGTTTTGATCTGTGTGGGTTCATGTTTGAGATAGTCATCTATTTAGAGCAAAAGATTTGCCTTTGCCATATACGTAGTGAAAATGCAAGGAGAAAGACCAACTCTGCTGACACCATTTCTGGCCCACCCTTTTGACCCTAGGGAAGATGGGACTTGCCAAAACATATCATATAACCTGCTCCATGCGGGCTTTACTGCCAGAGTGTTCTGCGTTCTCCCTTTACCTCTTCAGTGCCCAGGTCGGTGACAGCCTGGAAGGCAGTTGCAGTCCGCCATGATCAGAGACACATCTGCCTCTCTGTTGAGCAGGCAGGAGGGCTCGGACCCTGAGCAGGCCACTGAGCGTGAAAATGCGTGCTGCCTTTTCTTTTCTTTTTCAGAGAGCAACAGCTCCATAAATTTACAAACCATAGGATTTGAATTATTGAAAAATAATTACTTTTTCAAATTTTGCACTATTTCAGTCTCTCAGTTATAAGAGACCTTGTTTATAATTTGGGGAATGGCATATTATTACCATATACCATTATCCCCTCTTGGTGCACTCTTGGATCCCACTACAAAAAGAGTGCAATTTCACTGTCTATCCAAGCAAGGTACTTCAAAATTGCATTAAAAGAACTCATGAATTCAGCTATGTGAATTGTAACCCCTGTGCAGGATGGACCTGCAAATACATGCAGAATCACATTTTGGAGACGTGTACATGCTGTCGCATAATAGGTATATAACTGGTCTTACGAGTACGCTGCAAGCTCAGGAAGCAGCTTTTGAGCATTTTGTTATTGGACCATATGGTATGCCAGGAACCAGTATTTTGAGTACTAAAATTCTAAGGCCTTGAAGTTTTACTTACAATTTAACAATGATTTGTAGTTTGAACCCTCCTCAACAAAATAAAAAAAAGCCAACAGAAAATGTTTTTTTAAGAAACCATTTTTTAGAAAGCTAAAAATTAAGCCCGTCTATGGATGTGCTATTGAAGGCATCCCATAATGTGCTATTAAATGCACTTGACTTTCCCTTATTCAGTAAACCAAACAGATACTTGCCGATGAAGAAGAGATTAAAGATATACTCTGAATAAAAAAAATGGTGTTCTACAATTTGAAATTATGTTTATAATGGATATATATTGATCCAGCCAAACATTAATAACTGTAGAACCCAAACTTGTCAATATAGCCTATTTGTGAACCCTACTGTTATTTACATATCAGAGGGTAATGTAAGAAAAAGAAAGAGAGAGCGGGTTAAAGATTTGTAGGGTCTTAGCACTACCAAAATAGGTTTAGACTAGGTAGGAAAGAAGCAGAAATTATTCTTGCTACAAAGTAATTTTATTGGAATAATGAAAAGCACCAGTTATTTTGGACATCACAACTACAGCTTTCTGCAGAAAGTTCCCTATTTTTTCCAATACACTGCAGAATTTTGTGTTTCTTTTCTGGCTCATGAAGTGTAATTCAAAACATATGTAAACACTGAACTATGATTATATCAAGAGTCTTAAACAAAACATACATAAATATCTTTTAGAACAATACTTTGTAAAAAGCATTTAAAGATTAAAATGCTTGTTCTGAGTCATGATTTTCATGACTGTCTCACAGAGGACATTCACAGAAGATTGCCTGCAGTCTATCCGGCTGGTCATTCAGTTTACAGAAAACTACATGTAAAGCCATCCATTCCCTCCTATGCCATTGCCTACACCCTCCCAACCCCCTCTTCTATGTGCTAGTACGGTGGCTTAGGATGGACTTTTGACCTTTCTGTCTGAGATGCTTGACCTAGTAAAATCATCCAGCAGTACAGCCAACTCAGTCTCTTGATATATCTTGTCAGAGTGGATTTACAAGCAGTGTAAGACAGCTTCCTGGGAAGTTACAGCGTTGTGATCACGCAGGAGCCAGTCTACTCAATCAGAACACAATGAAGCAGTGAGAAAAGCACAGAAAGGAACAAGATTGTAAGTCAGGAGTAATTTTTTGTCTTAATTTGTTTTTTCATTCACTTAAAGGATCCCAAATTCATCTATAAAAGAAATTTAGAGTGGTTTGGTGTTACAATATGCCAATAAAGTTGCTTAGCATGAAGCTCCCATGGGATGCCACAAAGCAGTAGAGCTCATATGTGCCTCTTACTTCCTCATTCAATATGCGGCTCAATTACTAGTTAGCTGTTTAAAGTTTCCTTATACTTTTTCACTTACTGTTACAGTGAATTCAAACCTGAACTTAACACAGTTAGTAAAAGGACAAAGCCAGGACTGGAAGGACAGTTTAGCCTGTTCAGTAGAGCAGTAAAGCTCTGATATGTTTATTAGCAAGCTACTGAGCTTTTATTCTTCATCTGGAACCTGGAATGATTTCCTTATATATTTTAAACAGTACATCAGGTTGATACCTCACCTTTGAATTTTCACAAGTTGTTTTCTTTTAAGTCTCTACAGTTCCTAAAACATCCTTTGTTGTTCCCCATATGTCAAGCCATTCAGTGGAAAGGCTGTTATTTCACTCTTACTGGCTACTGCTGTGACATCTCATAAATCAATTGATGGTAAAACCCACGAATTTTTACCTTTTCTAATAAGTAGCTTTCAATCAAAACCATATTTTGAAATAATTTTGGAGAATAACATAGCTGAAATGTGAAATTTCTAGTTTCTAGACTCCTAACTTTCTCGTCTGTTACTTTTTTATTCTATAAACTGTTGCTGAAGTCTTTTTGGTTTTCCTATACCCCAAATACTGTCTCTCAAATGCAAGACCAATTTCTAATGTAGATTATTTGGAGGAAAGACTTGCAATATATTAAGGTGATCTGTACACTCATGGCAAGATAGAAAGGTAAGACCCCATCAGAAAAGGGTCCTGACCCAGAAGCAACATAAATATAGTTTCAGCTTTGCCTGTTCAATTTAATACATCAATATTTCACATTGAATTTGGAGGGAACATCAATTTTATTCAATAAGGAGGTGTTCAGCGGACAGTGTCTAGCAAAAGGTGAGCAGGAGAGGTTGACCTACCCTTAAAACATTTGATTAGCTCTCATTTGATCTTCTCACTGGTGGAAACATGGTCAGTAGGAACACAGTAGAATATATGTTATGATATTGCACAAAGATTGAACAACTAACAGCAGTTTTCTGCAGTCGTAAGAGAAAACTGTGTGAGAAACTGAGCAACTTCCCAAAAGAGAAGCTGGATCATAATTTCCAGAGAGGGGAGCATCAATGCTTTCAGGATGAGCTTAAAACATTTAGATGGTAACAGATAAGTGTTTACACTAACCTACTTAAAGCTTTTTTACCCTCTTTTCAAATTACCAGGAGTCATGGGATCATAAGATCCCAGGATAATTTGGGTTGGAAGGGATCTCAGGAGGTCTCTAGCCCAATCCCTGCTCAAAGCAGCTCTAAGGATGGAGACTACATGACCTGGTGAATAGTCTTAAGGCATATCTTGTAGCATATTTGCACCGAAACAATACAGATTGCAAGCAACCTAAATAATCAATTCCTTCTTCAGGTGGCAGAAAACAAATCTAAGCAAAGATTTGCTTTTTCTATCAAGATTAGCTATGATAGCATATTATCACATGCTTCATTTAGTTACTGTTATATTACAACCTCAGCAAAAGTTGTAATACATATTTTATTGAATAAACGTGATAAAATTGCTCTGTTATTTTTTGTAAGATCACATTATAATGCAATTTTGCCTCCCTCCAACCTAGAATAGTGAATAGTACAGGCACTCAAGGAAAAAATATGTCATAATAATACAATAAACAATATTTTCCTCAGTTCATATCAGCTCCACCTGTACTTTTCATCCTTTCTTTATTTTTCTTTTGATTTCATATACTACTTTTATTTAGATTTCATGTTTTTATTCCAATTCAATTACTGACGTTGACACAGCCCCTGGCTTGTTGGAGCAGTTATCACTATTATCTGCCAGGATAAATGCAAAGTCACCAATGGCATCATGAGTACAGGTTTTCTTAAGACATGTTGTCAGAAATAGTGTTAAATATACTTGATAGTGTCAAATAAATGTAGACCTAGTAGCCTATCTGTAAAGGTTGTAAAGACAATTCTCTTTCTATCTTACAAAGATGCTATGGACTCAGGAATAGAGGTTTCCTCAATAAGCAATTATTGTAAGTTGCTGTCTCAAAAACCTACTTTTCTGAGGAAGCATACTAGATGTTCAGTGGACATTAATTTCTGACATTAGCAAAAATGCATATACTAATGAATACTAAGATATTTCTCAGACATTATAAAAATGAAAGTCAGTGACCAAGGATCAGAGCAGGAGATAAAGCACAATGGTCTATGTAATTTATAACATTTACAATTCCTTCCAGCCTATATGGGAGGGTATTCAGCGTATGCTGTTTTTATTGTACTGACTTCAAAGCAAATCCACTCAATTGAGCCAGATATGAATACAGCAGGCTAAGTTATATTAATACCTTTTCAGTTACGTTTTCTGACACAGAAAACCAGAAGATAAGAACTAGCTGGAGAATACTTTGGTATCAGGATATCTGTACCTATGAACACATAGAAATACTTGGCTGTAACAGAGGGAAACACTCTCAGGGTATAATTACACAGTTAAGAAGAGGGAGGAATTGACCATAGATAAAATTACGTAGGTAACAAAACCTTATAGAATAGAAAACTTCAGTCTACCTCCCAAGCGTGCTTTCTACCTGTGAGGCTGACCATACCTTTATACACAATCCCTCTCACTCTTTTCTAACAAATCTGTAATTATAAGTTAAAAGGAAAAGTACAAACCCAAAAAGTCTGAGGATCCCAATGTGAAACAACCTCAGGTCAGTAGTAAGAAGAGTCTAACTAAATAAGTAGGTGATTTTGGTTTTAATTTCTTTGTTGTATCCTCTGTTAACCCTGAGCTATAGATTAAGAGAGTAGTAAACATTCCCTTTCCCCTTAATTTGGAGAGAAAGAAAAATCAACAGTAGCTTTGAGACTGATCTGTTAAATACTCTTACAGCACACCTGTTTAACAGGGCACACTGGCTAAATAGGTTAGGAATCAGACATTATTTTTTCATTGCAGTAGTGTTTAGCCTTGAATGAGGTATCCAGCAGATCAGCTGAATCAGGTGAGGAGATGTTTTGGAACAAGCCCATAGAATTTTACATTACTGGAGAAATGTCACGTAAAGTGAAGTAAAATTTAAAGCGGTGCCTTCAGCTGAAGTGGGGATTATCACATTTTCCCATTTAAGTGAAACATAAGTCTCGCTATTCCTTAGTTAGAATCTAAACAGATAAAAGTAGAAAAGAAAAAGATGCAAAAATTGAAATGGTCACGGCAAGCACAAGAATAGAGTCCCTTTGCCTTTGATGAAGTACAAAAAAGAAGGAGGAAGCATATATTAAGGTATTGTGGTAGTCATTTGAGTTTTCATAAATCAAAATGTCTTAAAAAACCCTCACAGCAGTATCCGTATCTGATTAGCTGCAAGACTCAGAACAATAGGGGCAAAGAGAGTTGCTGTTGAGACTGTTACTCTCTGGCTTTTCAAAATTCTGTTCACTGGAGACGGAACCACTTCATGTTCTTTTTTTCTTATACTTGTATCTCCCATGCTCCCCTTTGTTCCACTTTTGCCAACAGCAGTGAAAAGGGATAGCATAAAGCAGGTCGTCTTCCCCACAATCTCTCCCATCAGGAGTCTTTCTGAAAGGTGCTTAATGAAGTAAGAAACATGGACTTAATTATTTTCATCTGGCAATAGTCGTGCTTGGATTTAAAACAATTTTTTTTTGCCATTGGCTTGTACTTTTTTGTGTGTCCTCTAAATAAAAATGCCACAAGCTCCTGTCCAGCATTTAGTCATTACTTTTCATTTTGTACATTTTGACAGCTTGAGATAGTGCTATATCATGCCTTCTGGTCACATCATTTTTTGTTCTTTAGAAAGATGTTATTAAATTACCTAACAATGTTATCACTAGCTACAAGAAAGTTGAGCAAGAAGTAGTCAGTCTCACTGAATTTCTCCTTCATGACTTTTGACTTCCCTCCAACATAATCATGTAATACAAACATTGGACTAGAAATCGTGCATTGCAGTGACGACTGCAGAATGCTTCTTGTACTGTTGGAGTCTGTGTTCATCAAGGCAACGAAGTATTCCTCGTAGTTTACATTATATCACATCCTGCATGGTAAATTTCAAAGTACAAGGACTTAGTATTGATTTTCTTGTTTGTCTTAGGAAAACTGAATGTTAATCAAAATATAATTTTGTTTAAAAATGAGTTATACAACAATATTTACCATACCAGACATACAATATTGCCATGCAGGGAAATACTTCCTTCTTCTGCAGGAAATGGTTGAATTGGCGCATTAGTGGTTAAGTATGCTGGTTCAGAGAAAAGGATAGGCTTTTGGTTGCTATAATAAATAATAACTACAGGTCCTAATCATCACTGGTATAAACAACATCATGGCTAATGTCTTCAGTTTCTATGAAGTTGCTGTTTCCTACATCAATATTCAACGTAGTATTTTCTAATCAAACTTTTAAGCTAGTTCAAAAACATCTATTGATATCAGTGTATGGAAATTGATTTTATTACTGATGAACCATAGTTATAGAGCAAGATTCATGTTTTGTAATTCAGTTTTTGTAATTTCCTTATCCTTATATGGCACCTGCTTAACTTTGTGTAGTTATCAAGGCAGTTATAAAGGAATGTCATGCAGGCTTTACATCTGATTAATTCTAAACTAATTTTCAACAGTTACCTGTAATCTCAAAATATCTACTTTAAAACTTTCTATCTGTGAATAGTAAGATGATAGCTGTTACATACATGCAAACAAAGAGTAAAAAGTGAATTCAAGTATTTTTTATGATTAGAGAAAAAAGGCACATGGGTATTTGAGAGAAGTAGCCCCCACTACGTTTGGCATTATCAGAACAAATGTTAATTTTAACATGGTAATATACATACTTCTATCTTTTTACCTGAAACGTTTCACTTGGTTATTTTTCTCTATTACATAATGTAAATGAATATGGTGTTAATGCTCCTGGAGGATGATATTCTTGAATGGTGTCTTAAGATGGCGTTAATTTAAATGATTTGTCTGAGACACTCACTTCATCATTGAGTATAGACATATGTCCATTATAATAAAACACTCATAGACGTACAGGCAGTGTGCTCTCCTAACTGATTAGATATTGCTAGAGCTCCGATTTTTAAGAAAGTATCTCATGCTATGGAAATAAGTGTTCTTAAGTCATGCCGTTATAATGTTTATAGTAAAGTTTCCTATTCAGATTAGTCTGAATCAGGAAGAGAATCATGATGTAAATTGAAAACTCCTACTACATTACAAATTTTAACACTGACACGTCACTGTGATAAAGTCCCTAGTTATACTGTGTAATCCAATGGCCATCAAATTTCAGAAGAAAGATTTGCTGATTTTTGCTCCTACAGTCCTTTTGATGAATTCAACAATTTAAACCAGCTCATTAGAAACATCTTTTTTCAGCCTATGAATATTGCACTATCTCAGAGCTGTGGATTTTACTCCCAGTGGAGCCGCACTACCACCCTGAGCCCTTTTGGGAAGGCAGTGTGGGGCACTGCGTGGAAAGCCACAGAGGCCAATAGGACTTGCTGCATGGCCTTTCCCAACCTATCATAGAATCATTAAGCCTGTCCCAATGTTTAACCACTCTTTCAGTAAAGACATTTTTCCTCACATCCAATCTAAACCTCCCCTGGCGCAACTTGAGGCCATTTCCTCTCGTCCTTTCGCCAGTTACTTGGGAGAAGAGACCGACCCCCACCTCGCTACAACCTCCTTTCAGGTAGTTGTAGAGTGTGATAAGGTCTCCCCTCAGCCTCCTCTTCTCCAGGCTAAACAACCCCGGTTCCCTCAGCTGCTCCTCATCAGACCTGTGCTCTAGACCCTTCACCAACTTTGTTGCCCTTCTCTGGACACGCTCCAGCACCTCAACATCCTTCTTGTAGTGAGGGGCCCAAAACTGGACACAGTATTCGAGGTGTGGCCTCACCAGTGCCGAGCACAGGGGCACGATCACTTCGCTACTCCTGCTGGTCACTCTCTTAAGTCATTCTGACTTAAGAGAATGGAGGCCAGTTGACTCCTAATTTTAACGTCTCTTGAAATTTGTGAATGGGTCTGCAATAAATTGCTGAGCAATTTTCAAAACTGAGCACCAAAACTCAGGAACAAAACCCCATGGACAGGGACTCTTGAATAGGCATTTATAGAATAGTGAAATGTTTAAATGTTTGTCTTCAGCAGTTAAACAAAAACGATTCACGTAGTACTAAAGTGCAACCAAAGAAGATCTGGACCAGATCTTACTGTGCTTTTACACAGTAATAAATTACAGAAACTACTTTCTATGTACATAGGGGTATCCCATTTCTTAATTATCTGTAGAAAGCAAATTGCGAGCATAAAACTCTACTGCAGACACAAGATGCCAATAAAGGAATGCATGAAGCTTTCAACAAACTCTCTCCCTAGTAGCAAAAGATCAACAGCTGAGGGAGTACACATGCTAATAAGAACAATCTGCACTGCAGTGAGCCTGGAAATAATTTTATAATTAACCTCCTCTGTTAAAAAAATAAATATACAATTTCCAAAGGAAAACAGCTTACTGGGGAGAGTGTTTAGATCTACCCCTCTTAGTAACATGAAATCATGATGTGTCCACAGCTGACACCAGCAGAAAGGGCTGTACAGTGCTCAGGGGCTCTGCAGTCTGGTGGAGCCTCTGTTTTCCAGTGGAATTACCCCACCAAATACATGCTTTCTATTCATAGGAGAATTCAAAATATCCAAACCCAAATTCATCCTGAATATGAATCATAATAACATTCATCTGTATATTATCATTTCTGAGGGGAAGAACAAAACGCAAAACAGCAACAGTCCTTTCAGTGGTATGCTGAAGCTCCTGTGTTTAATGATATGCACACTTATACCTGTAATCCCAAACGTGAAAAGTTATTTTAACTAATGTCAACTGAGAAAAGTGGCAGGTTTATGTTAAGACTAGCAATAAAAAATTATTAAAACCAGGCAGTTTCAAGAGCTCCGAGTTCTAAAGGAGCTGTCAATATGAACTTTCAATTTAGATAGGTTAGAAGTCAGCAGTCTCTTCATTAACTTAAATAATTGTACATTTCAGTTGCTTATTTCTTTGTTTGCTACATCATTTTCTGTCCTTGTTACTACCTCAGCAGTCATCAACATATAGTACAATTTTCCATACTCTTTTGGATCAAAGTTTTTTACTCATACCCTAAAAACTTCAAGACAATCTTCAGCTGTTATATTTACAAAGAATAAATAATAAAGGAGACAATTGCAGTAGAAATTTTAAGGCAGAGGTTGGGACAGTTACTGATGTGGCATAATTATATCAGCAAGCAATTAGTACAGGTCCATCAACTTTATCATTATTATATCTGTGTTCAGAAATGGCTTCCTAACTGAAGTATTTCTCTCATTTCTCAGCCAACTGATGTGGTTTCTCTCTAACAGATGCTACGGTCCTATGATTTGACCTAGGAAAACAGCATCTCTCAATCTCCAACCCCACGACACTGCCCAACAGAGGGTCAGAGCTCATAGGAGAGAGTCTGCCCATGGGGGGTTGACTGCAGTTGTCTTGAATAAGCAGAAACAAATGAGAGGAAAACAAAAAAAGAAGAAGATGAGTTGCATTGTAAATATTGCTGCACAAACAAACTGAATTGATGAAATTGCACATAGAGTGCGGCACAGAGCTGAAGTCACATTGGTGTTTTCAGCTATGATAAAGTGCTTAGGGTGTCTGATGTCTCTAACTGGTATTCAGTTTGCTGCTGCTGCTGACTGGTATGACTTACAGTGCAGAGGTAAGGTGATCCAAAATAAAAATCTGCAAGTGACACTGATAATTGAACTGTTACGCGATTAAACTGAATTTCACAAATATTGTAGCGGGCTAATTAGGTACATTCAACAAATATCCAAAAGAGAAGTGGTGACCATAAAAATATAAATAATAGCCTTATCAAGAACAACAAAATTAAAATACTGCATTTCATCACCTTGTTTTCATGCAAAATTATGCTTCTAAGTTTCCTTATCACCAGGTTTACTTTCTGGTTTTTGGCCATAGGCACGCTTAATGAGGCTCTTTAAGAACATACTGAATTTTAAAAAGGGCATGGCAAATAAATGGCATTTATGTTTTATCACATTCTAATTAAATAATGTGGAAAATTGAACTTGTCCTTTATATACTGATTAATGAAGAGTGCTGTGCTGATTAATGAAGAGTACTTTATGAAGACAGAACATAATTCTAACATAATTCAGAAATTTAAAGAATTGTAGGCCTGGAATGAACAACAAAACTCATATCAATTCTCCTTACCAAAGAAAAGATGAGATTTTACCTCCACAACACCATTTTTGAGTCACAGCTTATTTGGGGTCTAGTATAATCTAGCTGTTACCTCAGCTGTCATTTCTTCGCCTGTGTTTCATTCAGGTAATTACTCACAAGCAAGTGTGAGCAGATCTTTGAAAAGTAAAAATTTGCCTGAAGTTCAATAAGGACAGGGGCAAAGATGGCTCTCTGACCATAAATTCTGTTCTGAAAAAGTTTGTGACTTGCTATCATATATCAATGTAACAATTAAACCTTATTTCTATCTTACGCTTGTCTGTAATAAAAATATGGAGCAGCATCAGAAGCAGAATTTGCCTGGAATGCATTCAGAACATCGTCTGCCTTTGAAAGTGAATCCCTGATAAATTTTCAAGAGTAGCTATACCAGTTGTTCATATCTCTTATATTTATTACACTTAAAAAGTGCCATCCTAGCTCGATTTTGAAAATGTCATGTGAAATAGTGTCAGAAGTAATCCAAAAGTCAAGATGACTTCTGACAACTAATGTTTTTCTCCCACTAAGCTTTGTTATCTTGTCAAAAAAACCCAACAAACTGTTATGACATGGTTCGTTCTGAACAGCAATGCTGGCTGGTATTTATCTCCTTGTTGTCATCTAGATGCTTAATGCTCTTTGATTATTTCCTCAAGTTTTCAGTTTATATTGTCTGTTTCTAAATTTCATCTTGCTTCTTTTTAATGAGGGTACCGTATTTTCCCTATCCTTCACAAATCCTTACAGGAAAACTCTGAAATTATTTCACTTGGCTCTCTACCTCAGATGAAATTCCTAGAGCTCAGCTACTTTGGAATCATTTAAATATAGATTTACCTCTGCTCTCTCTAGGCTAATCCATGTTCTTAAACCATGACTACTAATGCTAATGGTGTTAACACAACTCAGCATGCTAGTGAACACTAACACAAAGATGACGTTAAGCAGTTTGGGCTTCTGATTCTTCAGAACAGTTCACTGATAATTTTCCCTCCTGACTGGGTGGAAAACTAATTCCTTGTTCATCATAGGGCTAATGCACTTTTGGAAACTTTTATTACTCGGTATTCAGATTTTGTTTGTCCAAACTTGTACACATTTTATAGAAAACAAATATTTCTCCATCTTCTACACGCTTCCTTTCTGAGTAGGTCCATGTGAACCTTGAGTTCCATTAATGTGTTGTTCTCAACACATTAATCCATACCACATAGAACGAGATGTGACAGGTAGACATATTCATACTAGCACATTTGCAGCTAGCTTGCCTATCTTTGTACTACAGTCCACAGCATCCCCTATTATAATTCAAAATAAAGGCATCAGACTCAAGGATATTTTTACTGACTTCTTTCTTCAAGGTACTTTAATCTCTGTCTTTAGTTCACTGATCCCTAGTACTATATTCTGAAGGTCAATATTTGAGTTCTCTGCAGTGATAGTCATACACTAAGGAAAATATATACTTTTTTTTTAATTTATTTTTTCCCTTCCATAATATATTATAGCTACCATTTTGAATCAGCTGCTGAAGATAAACCAGCAATTATAATATTAATATTAACAAAACTAATGGAGCACTTTTTTTTGCTCCCAGTATTTTTCAGTCTCTGAAGACCTTTGTCTTTGAATTAATTAATTATGTTAGCGGTATTTCTGCTGTAGATAAAGGTCACTCTGCAAAATATGTGAAAAAAGTACCCAGGACTGAAGGAAATTATTAGACTTTAAGTCCCTCTGTAAATATTTGCAGCTTAAAAATGATTGCTCTACCCACAAACATATACAAACTATGGGAAATTATTTCAAGAAACTGGTACTGTGCATTTGCAATAGGGATGGTTGAGTGTTATTTCAGTTGATTTCTGCAAACATCAACAATAAATGCAATGTTATACATACTTAAATACAATACTTAGAGTGGATATAATGAATCTGACAAAAGATATTTCTGAAAAAATAATTTTCTGATAAATGTTAAAGAAAACTCAAGAAGTAAGTAGCAAAACATGAATGTTACAGAGTATGAATTTGGCATCAAGTGGCTGATGCAAAACTAATGAGCACATAATCCAATTTTGCAGCTTCTTCATTTTCAATGAAGCATTGAAGGAAAACAAATAAAAAAAAAGTCATTAAACTCACTGAGACAAATTAATTTTTGTAAGCTGTAAACTACAAAGGATACACAGTATAGGTGAACTTTGATTTGCCCCTTTTTCTTAAAAAAAAAAAAAGAAAAGAAAATGCATTTGAAATTGTAATAAAGAACTTCAAAAGAAAGCTAGGGAGTTTATTGCACTGATTTGGTATATCTTAATGTGTTTGCAATTAGTAGTATAATCTGAGATTGCCCAGACAGAAACACACGTGCACATACTGCGCACATGCGCAGTGCATCTGAGGATTTCAAATGCATCAGGTCTGCCGTTTCTCAGGTGATGTATACATACACCTCAGGGCTGACATACCTCAGTTACCCCAGAAATAATGTCTCTCCGCAGACTGTACATGATCTTACATACCCAGTGAGTCTGGCAGGGCCAGGCCTGAATGAATACGTTGAACTCTGGTGCATCTGAAAGGCATCAAATACACTGGGGATCTGAAGGTTTTTGACATACTGGTGCCCAAAAGATGCCATATTCCAAATGGGCTGTGGGATGTCTATAACTGCAGTACAGAAGTCCAGAAAACTTCATATTGATAGATCCTCAGATGGAAAAAAGAGATATTTCTGGAAAAACCCAGGCATACAATAGCCATACCAACCGTGATTTTGTTCTGTACCATTCTGAAAAGCACTGACGTACAGTAACTTGCTTGAATCGCAGAGGGGACAGAAAAGTCTACTGTGTCTCAATTCTATATTACATTATAATTTGATTTCTAATTATGCCCCTTGAATTCTGATTAGCTAGTTAATGAGGTATGATCTTTGAAAATGCATGATCTAACTTATCTCTATTTTCTGATAATATTACTAATTCAACCTGATTTACCCCTTTTTATTTCTGTATTTTCTGAACTAGATGTTCAATTGTGAATGTAATCCAATATTCTGCTAAATTTGATATGTTAATTTCATGAAGATATTTTATCTCTCCTAGTCATTTATGAATATGCATTAACAGTATCAAAGACAAACAGTAAATTCAGTTAACCAGCTGCCATTATTTCTTATCTGGGCTTGGAAATTTAAAAAACAGGTGCTTTAATTTTAGTAATATATGATATAAAACTGAGAAAACGCTTTTCTAAAAAAAACTTTAACTAAAATAGTATGAAGATTGCAGCATTTTCAGGATATTTGACATACATGTATGTCAACAAATGCATTACTATTTTACTAAAAACAGATGAATATAAAGATAAGTATTTTTCTATGTGTTGTGGTTTAACCTCAGTCGGCAACTGAGCACCACACAGCCGCTCGCTCCCGAGCACACTCCCAACACACCCCCCGTGGGATGGGGGAGAGAATTGGAAGAGTAAAAGTGAGAAAACTCGTGGGTTGAGATAAAAACAGTTTGATAATTGAAATATAATATAATAATAATAATAATAATAGTAATAATATACAAAGCAAGTGATGCACAATGCAATGGCTCACCACCCACCAACCGATGCCCAGCCAGTCCCCAAGCAGTGGCCCCCCCGGCCAGCTTTCCCCCCGTT
>NW_008825073.1:2139167-2140105 GCF_000699105.1 Pygoscelis adeliae | reverse complement strand
CCTCCAGCCTGCTCAGTCGGTAGAGCAGGGGAAGCTGAAAAGTCCTTGACTAGTGTAAGCACTGCTTAGCAACAACTAAAACATCGGTGTGTTATCAACATGATTCTCATCCTAAATCCAAAACACAGCACTGTACCAGCTGCTAGGAAGGAAATTAACTCTATCCCTGTCAAAACCAGGACACTAAGAATATATCAAAACGACGTTTCGATCTGCAACATAATCCATATTAACAGGCAGTAAGGAAGGATGCCTTAAAAAAACAGTGAGATAAGAGAAATTGTGTATATCGTTTTTATGGGTATTTCTAAGTGGGACAGCTAACAGAATTCTGGAGTGGGAGGAATATATTTTTAATGTACATTTCCATGAAAAGACAGAGAAATTAATTTGTCTATTATTTGCATTCAGATTCTAAAGGCTATATAATGTACTGATTTCATCAGCTTTTAGTTTGGTAATTTGTCTAGAATTATATGGTCCTTGTCAAATTGTCTTCTGATTCATTCCCATTTAGTAATATAGTTTAATGTACAAAGTATGAAGAGAAACAGAAATAAGACCTAAAGACATGTACTTTCCAAAATTTCATAACACAAGATAATTTAGGTATTAGCATCACAAGAAAATAGGCTTGGTTTTTATGTATTCTGTTTGTGAATGATCAGGAGGCTGCATTTATCACGTCAATGCTGTGCAAGCAGTGCATCATTGACACAAAACCGATAGGAAGTAGAAAACTCAGTAGCACCACCTACTACTGTTAACCGTAGTAAACTACAGTTTACGTGCAGCCTTATAAATGAAAACTTGCAGATACCAAACAGAAAAAAAATGGAAGAAGGCACAGTACGACCAGGATCATAAGAGCTTTAGAATTTTAAACAGTCCTGTAATGCCATTTGAACAAAAATTGTATAAAGAACATAATCAGCATT
>NW_008825073.1:2137800-2139128 GCF_000699105.1 Pygoscelis adeliae | reverse complement strand
GACCAGCAGCTCACTGCTTGGAATGAACACCAATGGCTCAGATGAGTATTTCCAGTCTACAAACCACGCAGAGCAAACTTTCCGCAAAATGGAAAATTATCTGCAGCAGAAGCAGCTGTGTGATGTTCTTCTCATAGTTGGAGATCAAAAGATTCCAGCTCACAGGTGCATTTCCCAGTAGCGTTTACATGGCTTCAAAGCCTGAAATTTCCAAACGCTGGGTCAATTTATGCCTACCCTGTTCAGTTATGAAAGAACGGTTGCTATAATCAGGACATCAGCTAACAATGGAATGAAATGATGCGATCAACGTTTCATATTCATTATTTCAAATGGAATGCAATTAAAATATGAACCGTTGATATTGTCCATCTTCCCTTCCTGCTGCTGTCAAGCTATAGTGAGATCAGTGAAGAAAAGCTGCACAAACAAGCACTATGGGAGAAAATTAGATTTTTAATTACCCTTTTAACTTTATTGCTTACTGCTATAAGATTTGAACCCTATGGTAAAGATATTGTTTCTATGGCACAAACAATTTATTATATAATAATACTGAATTTCATGCTTGCTATTGAGATTATGAAGTAATTTACAGTCCTCCTAAAATGCTTTTGTTTCAAGGTTGGTTCTCAGTGCAGTGTCTGATTATTTTGCTGCAATGTTTACCAATGATGTGCGTGAAGCAAAACAAGAGGAGATCAAGATGGAGGGAGTAGACCCCGATGCGCTGAAAGCTTTGGTGCACTATGCCTACACAGGTAATTCTTCCTCCGTTACTCACACCATTATTGTAAAGGAAGATAAAATCTGTTCAACGCATACATAATTGTCGCTTCTTCCATTTCATACTGGTACATAAATACATGCATAAATCATGCATACGTGATCTAAACCTTTCTCTAGAGAGGATGAATAAATATTACTGTTTTATATAATAACTTATTCTAGAAGAGATGCAGAAAAGTTAACATATAAATTCATATTGGACATTCTTCTCTAACTAGATACAAAGTATTTTAGGAATTTTAATGAGAGAACATATTTTGCCTGTTGTCCACCTCATGTAGTGACACAGAAGAGTTTACTATGAACCTTCCTCTCATCGGTAACTATAGAAATGGTCTGCCTGGGTGTCAGTTATTTGGCCCACTCAAGGCTCCTGAGTAGGAATAATCAGAGGAAAACAGGAATATGATCACACCCACGAGTAGAGCAACTTTTACCATGAGAAAGTGCCACCACATTCTGAAAGAGGTTTACTTATGTTCTCTTGAAAAATTATAGATTTTATCTTAATGAAATTAAATATTTTATTTTAATACCAG
>NW_008825073.1:2131269-2137752 GCF_000699105.1 Pygoscelis adeliae | reverse complement strand
TTTATTTTTTCCCATTTTCAAGATTTACCCATGTATTGCTGAATCTGAAACGGTTGAACCAAATAGCCAAAAAGACCAAGTCAGAGAACTGTGAAAACCCTTTCATCTGCTCTATAATGAACAGGGAAAAATGCTGTAGAACGCGACCGCTATTTAATATATATTACAACTAGAAACATCCAGATCATTCAAACCCATGCAGATTCTGGAAGCCTGCACATGCTGGTGGTTGGCAAGCCTCTCAATGCACATGGCAGCTACTCCAGCCAGAAAGGTAAAAGGGAAACCCTTTCCCCCCTACCAAGCTGTGCAGTTCTGTGACAAAAAAATGCCTAAATCTCAAAAGGAGAAAATTATTTTCCCAGGAAGTAACAACACTTAACTGACCAGAATAACAACTTTCTGAATTTATGAACATTTGCTCATAAACTGATCCATCCCCTCAGCTAACAGCTATTATCAATAACATTCATTAGATCCTTGTCGTCTGATGTCCCACACAGGACATTCCTTGTTTGCTTTGGAGTGAAATAATACAATTTCAATACTGAGAAGGGGAGGTTGGAAGATGTATCACAGGTATCTATCGAAATTTTTATGGTACTTTAAAAGTGCTTAAAATATTTTTTTTTAAAAAAATCAAAGTAAAACAAAGACCCCATTATATTGGCATTAGCATAGATGTTAAATGTGAAAATAGGAGACGACTTCGCTTGCTAGGTCAGGCACTTCATAAATCCAGACTGCTGCATAAAGACAGAAATCTCGAGAAGGTTAAGCAATCTGCAACCCAGAGTGGAAACATAAGTTTCTATATACAAAACAGACCCTATTTGTGGGTACAAACAAGGCAATAAATACAGAGGGCCAGAGGGAATGCTGCATAACATGTATAATGCAGTGATATCGTGGCACTGAATTGGCATAAATTACCCGAGGAAATAGATAAGTACAAGCACAAAGAAGCTGGGTGGTGGGCTGCGTATTATCCACGTGTATCTCAAAATCATCCCACTTGATTAAACATCTCTTTCAGCTTACTTAATGCAAAACCATATGAAAGAACATATACAGGACTACAAAAGCAAACGCCAGACTATGAAGTAGCGTAAGTTTGCTTGTGAAATCAGGATGCTCTCTTTGCTTTGAGGCATGGTATGGCAATCTTCATTTACAAGAATAGGTACCAATTTTGCTATACACTCTCATTCAGTAACTATTCTGAGTTGTGTAGTAAAACCCAAACCCAAACATTGCTCTATTCTGCACCCTGCCAGCCCTTCCTCATCTCTTGCAGAAGTTGGAAGGTAATATTTAAGTTACAAAGCAAGGGACATCAGGAAGAGATGGGATTGTGCCAAGTTAAGACTGCTGAAGACTGCTATGGAAAATGGAATATTCCTACTGCCTCTGTCATAGGTTTTCATATGATAACAACCAAGCCTCTAAGCTGAGTGCTACTTTTTTCCTAGATAATGAAATATAAATGTGATTTGCAGAGATGGGAGCTATAACTTTCAGAACTGTTTACATATTCTACTGAAATAAATCAGAAGTGAACTTTGAACAAGAAACCTCTTATGGTTCTACTCTGATGACAATTTTGACTGTAATCTCTCAATACCACGCTGCTCCATGTGTTACATGGAGATGGCGCGTATCATCCTTTCACAGAAGAAGCTGGAAAAAAATTAATGTTTCTGAGGCAATTGGATGTTGTAATGATAAATGGAAAATGCAGTCATAAAAAACCTCCACAGTTCTTTTTTCAGAGTAGGATTTTAGCAACTAGGGAATTGATCCCTAGCGAATTTTAGCCTGGAGAAAGGAGGCTGAGGGGAGACCTCATCGCTCTCTACCACTACCTGAAAGGAGGTTGTAGCGAGGTGGGTGTTGGTCTCTTCTCCCAAGTAACTGGCGAAAGGACGAGAGGAAATGGCCTCAAGTTGCACCAGGGGAGGTTTAGATTGGATGTGAGGAAAAATGTCTTTACTGAAAGAGTGGTTAAACATTGGAACAGGCTGCCCAGGGAAGTGGTTGAGTCACCATCCCTGGAAGTATTTAGAAGACGGGTAGATGAGGCGCTTAGGGACATGGTTTAGTGGGCATGGGGGTGTTGGGTTGACGGTTGGACTCGATGATCTTGGAGGTCTCTTCCAACCTTAATGATTCTATGATTCTATGATCCATACGCTGAGCAACAAGAATGGAAGATCTTATTAAAATAGCGCCCTCCGGTCTATCTATGAACATAACAAAATTCTCACGTCGGGTAATAATTTCATTAAAAATTTAAATGCACCAGTAGATGATGGAAGAAATCGGGTTTCCTGCACGCACTGCAGGCATTTCCTAGCTTTTAATACTGAAGTTCTTGTGTGTAATATGAACTTAGGATATATATTTTTATGAATTAATATATGAATTTTAGGAAAGGTTTTTCTCTAATCACACCTTTCTTTTTATTTTACTTTTTTTCAAGCAAAATCAGATCTAATACTGTTAAAGCTCCAATAAAAATGTTCCAATCACTGTATTAAAAATCCACCAAATCCTTTAAGTCTGTTAAAACATATGTTTAAAAAATCCTTCAGCAAGAAAGGAAAACGAATTTGTGAATCACAGGACTCTTCTTTTCAAAATTTTTCAGAGGAGGAGAAAAATTGAGGAGTGGGAAGCTTTCAAGTAATAAAAATACAAAGAAAATGACTGAAAACTTTCTTTCCTCCCCCTATATGCTCACCGCACAGGTATTCTAGAGTTAAAGGAAGACACTATAGAAAGTTTGCTAGCTGCAGCTTGTCTTCTCCAGCTATCCCAGGTTATTGAGGTATGCTGCAACTTCCTCATGAAGCAGCTCCATCCTTCCAACTGCCTGGGGATTCGCTCTTTCGGAGATGCTCAGGGCTGCACAGAGCTCCTGAAGGTGGCACACACATACACTATGGTAAGACTAACAGTCTAACTGCTTTGCAATTGTAATCTTAACAGCAAGTGTGAATACTCTCCTGGAAAACATAGCGGCTTTGGCGAAGCAGAGCCAGCTGAGCGGGGCTCAGGGCTGCTGCTCTCGCCAAGACTGATGCAGTGGCTCTGCTCTTCCTATGCTGACAGGGTCAGTGCTGTAAAGTCCCTGACGCAGGGACATCTCTGCCCAGCTCAGCCTCCAAAGGGAAATTTAAGAACTGTGACTGTTACAGAAGTATTGGAAAGAGAGAAAAGCATGCTTAGAAAAACAAATATTCAGTTCTGTTGTTTCCCGTTTCAGAGTTTTGACTTGTGGAAGGACATGCTTATTGAACTTAAGCTTGCAGTATGATTTGTGCACATTTCTTCCAAAAATGTAATAGGGCCTTAACGTGGTTAATGTCAAGAGGCAAACGACAATGGCGTATTCTTATGCTTTTGATTCAACACAAAGAAAATTCTAAAGCTGATTTTAAGGTGAGACACACATAAAAAGAGACAAAATGAAGAATGTATGGGAAAGATTTGGAATGCTAAAAAGCAGCACATCCCTGACTGGAGCATAATCCTCCTCTGGCTCAAAGCAAGAAATGAATATTCAGAGCGTGGGAAACAGAAGCAAGATAGCTTGCTGTGAAACCAAATCAAGGGATAAATATTCAGGGCAACAAGATGTGCTATAGCAACTTTAAACACAAAAAGAATAGCAACTGCTACAGCTAAATAGATATAAAAAGAACTACTTGTTAGGAGACACATGGCAGCTTTATGCTTGAAATATTAGCGTAGTATGTCAAAACCAGTTTAGAGGATTCATAATGCTGAGAGCATTCCAGCAAAAGATTGTACACTTCCACATGCTGAAATAAATGAGAGTGGCACGCACAAATTGAGAGCACTGCTTGTGCTCCTTCCTGTCATACTAATGAATGGTTTGTTTAGCAGCAATCTAGATTCCTTTTATATTTTAAAGTTTGGAAAAGGGTATTTAAGATAGAGGTTCACTCAGCCTCTATAGAATAGTGTTGTCCTTGCTGCTCCACACCATTTCATACTCGGCCAAAATCAAGAACTTCCCCCCTCCATTGTTGCCTCTTTTCTTCCACCAGCCCTAGCACATGGGCATCAGCTTTAAGCATTTAATATTCATGGTCAAGATTTCTGCAAAACTGAAATAAAATCATATGGTTAGACATATAATTTTATGATATCAGACAGTGAGAGCGCCTTTTTTGGTTAGATTTTTTTAACCATTTGAATCCTCCAGTCTTCCCTAGGAGTTAGACTTTTACTATTTTTTGAAACTGTGTGTCACAGAAATGACAGCTGGGTCTTTAAGAACACTGTCTAATGTGAAGGATCACAGTGAATCTATGGGACTCAACAGTTCTGTGCACATATAGGCTTTATGCTATGTCTTCCTGAAAACAACAGGGAGCGTTTCCACCTCTAGAACCACCTCCTGTATCTTACGTGCAACACAGATTGAGAATGCTGCCATGAAAGAAGACCTTCCATGTCATAAAACCACCTACCAAGTTTGCAGCTGCTGACAGTTTAGAGACAGAAGAGGAAATCTGCACCTCTTTGAAATAACCTTAAAGAAAATTTTCTTTTAAACCCTTCAACTGATTTAAAAAAACCTTTGGAGAATAAGAGATCATAACAATGCATACACACACAACTGTTGTGGAAGAGGATAAATAAAACATTCTGTTTTGTTTCATGCCAACCTCAACCACTTGAAAATGTGTACCTTAGGGGAAAGTCTATAAAGTCGTACTGTAAATATAGAGACCATTCAAATGACCTAGTAGTATTTAAACATTTTGGGAAGATAATCAGCTATAAACACCACATCCATTCAATAAAAACAGACACAACGGAGACCATCCCCTTCAATTACTTTAGCGGTTGATGCAAAGTATTAACAGTTTCCTGCCTGGCATCTTTTCGTGCAGATAAAGCTTGTTCTGATAAACATCTTGTGCTATATTTGTAACTAAATGTGGACTGGTCTTCCTGTTCCTATTCTTTGAATGTCACAAATATTAAAGCAGGATATGCATAACAGAGCA
This sequence comes from Pygoscelis adeliae, assembly GCF_000699105.1. Lineage (NCBI taxonomy): Eukaryota > Metazoa > Chordata > Aves > Sphenisciformes > Spheniscidae > Pygoscelis > Pygoscelis adeliae. The sequence goes on along the minus strand of NW_008825073.1, from coordinate 2,132,707 downwards.
AAGTTTAACATCCCCTTTAATCACTGATACTTCTACATTTACGTCCTTGGTACTCTTGAAAAGAGTTACAGAAAGCTAAGAAACTACTGAAAACAAATAATATAAATACCAGTTACTAAAATTTCTTCATCTGCCCTATTTCAGTCTAGTTCCCAAATAAGATATATTACTTCCAGGTACATAAATGGAAATTAACATTTCAAATACAGACATGAATTCCTACATGCATTTCTTTGCAAGTAACATAAACGCCCCATCTCTGTTAACAAAATTTCTTTTTTCCTTTGGAATTAGCACAAGCGAGCATACTTAATATATTTTAATATCAATTCTAATATTGTTGGAGCTCAACTGTACAGTATATTCTTTTCTGAAAAATAATTATTTGAAAGATTCTAGGGATTTAATATTCGTGGCCATTTCTGGAGCTGGTGAGTTTTATCATAGCAATAGCTTAAATACTGAGACCCCTTTGTTGGGACTTATCCAATTTTCTATTGCCGAAAAAGTACTGTTAGAACAGTGAGTTTCATTTCCCTTGTTGCATTTTCTGCTACTAAGTGTGGAGACATACAGTCAACACCTGGCACAGCTCATTGCAAAAGGATTGGAAGGTTTCAGTGTAATTTGCTTAAAACTTTTGAATCTGATTTGTAACAAGTTACACAGTTTATTTGAACGCCCACTTGGCATTCTTAAGATACACATTATATCTTCAAATTGTTTTTCTATTAAGCTGCAGTGTTAAGATCACATTGATGGACAAAACTGTCCGTGGCAAGTCCCTAAGACAGGACATACTGACAAGAGACGTGACAAACACATCTGTAAGCATGATAGTGTGAAGATGATCATTATTCTTCAGTCCTGCACGAGTAAGGCAGCAAAAAGCAACCAAAATCTCCCTTAAACGGTAGAAGGAGATTCAGTGATCTTTAAAATACATATTGCATTTCCCCATACTGTAGAACAGAACAGGAATGAAATACATGCAAAGCCTACATTGTCTAAGAAAATGTTATTTCAAGGTGTGCAAATCATCAGTGCATTGAAATCTTTTTTTCTTTTTAGGAACACTTCACAGAAGTAATAAAAAATCAGGAATTTCTTTTACTCCCTGCTAATGAAATTGCAAAGCTCTTGTCTAGTGATGACATCAATGTTCCAGATGAAGAAGCCATATTCCAGGCGTTAATGATGTGGGTGAGGCATGATTTGCAAAACCGGCAACGGGACTTAGGAATGCTTCTTTCTTATATTAGACTGCCTCTACTTCCACCCCAGGTATGAAAGTGAAGGGCTAACAGTGAACTTAACTACCTACTGAAATGCTTACCTCAAGCATCATTTAAACAGAGAAAAGAATTCTGTGGAAAGGTTCTGGGTTTGGTTGGGGTTTTTTGGTGGTTTTTTTTTTGCCCCCCCCCCCCCCGCCTCC
>NW_008825073.1:2129168-2131232 GCF_000699105.1 Pygoscelis adeliae | reverse complement strand
CCCTTAAAACTGTATAGTAGGTATGTTTATTATTTGTAAAAACAGATGAAAAAAAGTCCCACAATGCCAGTGTAATTACCAGGCTCAGAATTACCTCTGTAACGTCAGTCTAACGCTATTGCAAAAGTACCGTGTTTCTTTGTTGGGTAGCAACAGTAGTAGCGTTCCTCTAATAACACAGCAACATAGACACCATGCAAAGATATTTATAGACGCTTACCGGACTGCAGGACAGATAAGGCACAAAACTTATTTCTGTATTGCCACAAAGGGGTCTAGAATATTGCTGACTATTCTGAACATTGACATTACTTGTCCTTTAAGACTGTAACAGACACTTCATCAAATAAGTTCCAGAGGTGGACATACTGTTTTATAGTAAGCTGACACTGTTGTATCTGTGTCATAGAGGAATCTATATATCTCATCGGAAAAGCTTATAGGAATATCAAGACTGTCAGGACACTACATCTACTTTACGGATCTCCATGAGTGAAGCTGCAAATATTCAACTTTGGATTAAGTATCAAAATACTATACACATTTAATTTTAAATATATGCCTCACTTAATATATTCTAATATTCACAGAAATGTCCAGTACTATATGTTAGATTTGATTTGCTTATACTCCCATCAAAAGGAGTTTTTCATTAAGAGGGTGCAGTACTACATTTGCAATTTTAACCTTTTCTAAAGGTTAAAAGAAAGTTTTTGGGAAAAATAAAGCAAAGAAACCATACTTAAAGACTTTTTTCCCTACCTTTATATTGTTTTGCTTGCATTAAAGCAGAGTTTCCAGCAAAGCTCGAGTGAGAGGTGAACTGAAAATGAGTATTTGTAGCTACAAATACTTTAATTACTAAAGTACATACAATTTTAATGGTTTAGATATACATAAGATCCTCACTTTTCATTTCTTAGTTACTAGCCGATCTAGAAAATAGTCCAATGTTTGCAGACGACCTAGAGTGTCAGAAACTTCTTATGGAGGCTATGAAGTACCATCTTCTACCAGAAAGACGGTCCATGATGCAGAGTCCTCGAACTAAGCCTAGAAAATCTACAGTGGGTGCACTTTATGCTGTAGGAGGTATGGATGCCACTAAAGGTAAGTTCAGAACTTAATTTAATTGTATTAATTAATTGTATTACAGACACCCAAAGAATATATGACAATTATTTAAAGATTTCTGTTAGGAAAACAGCAATTTAGGGATGCAAAAGGGGGTCAGAAAGAAGATTTTGGGAGAAAAAGGGGGGGGGGGGGGAATCACAGAACACAATCCTATGTGTGAGATGTTCTTTCTTCTTGCAAGAATCATATGTTTGTAAATGACATACATCTTGAAGTGCAGACTAAAGAAGTTTGATTCAGATGGTGATTTTAAAATTAAGTTTTGTAAGAATTTGTGCGTATAGTTTGACTTTACAAATCAAAAGAAAAAATAATATTCAGAATAATTCAAGATTCTTTTAATGTTGTTTTAGAACCCTGTGCTCCTTTTTTTGACAAAAGTTAGAAGGCTGGAGAAGTTTTTAAAGAAGAGGAAAATAAAACCAAAATGCATTACTGAATGTCATGGTTTAACCCCAGCTGGCAACTAAGCTCCACCCGGCCGCTCGCTCACTCCCCTCACAGTAGGATGGGGGAGAGAATCAGAAGGGTAAAAGTGAGAAAACTCATGGGTTGGGATAAAGACAGTTTAATAGGTAAAGCAAAAGCCACGCGCACAAGCAAAGCAAAACCAGGAACTCAGTCACTACTTCCCATCGGCAGGCAGGTGTTCAGCCACCTCCAGGAAAGCAGGGCTCCATCACGTGTAACAGTGACTTGGGAAGACAAACGCCATCACTCCAAATGTCCCCCCCTTCCTCCTTCTTCCCCCAGCTTTATATGCTGAGCACGATGCCATATGGTGTGGAATATCCCTTTGGTCAGTTGGGGTCAGCTGTCCCGGCTGTGTCCCCTCCCAACTTCTTGTGCCCCCCAGCCTGCTGGCTGGTGGGGTGGGGTGAGAGGCAGAAAAGGCCTTGACTCTGTGTCAGCACTGCTCAGCAGTAA
>NW_008825073.1:2126445-2126951 GCF_000699105.1 Pygoscelis adeliae | reverse complement strand
AAGACAGTCTGGGTTATTCCTGCCTTGGGCAAAGGCAAACCCATCTGTGGGATTGCTTTTGCTCAAGGACCTGGGTGCACTTGGTGGGTGATGAAGAAGGATGGGGAAGTCCAATGTGTACCTCAAGGTGATTTGATTTTGGGTGAGAATAGCCAATGATTTGAACTGTATGATATTAATTGCTATGTAATATTATATGCCATATCAATGGTATTACAATAAGAATCACTCAGATTAATGAAGAATGAACTTTGATGAAACCAAGCCAAGTGCAGTGATGATGGAACCAGAACTGACTTCAACATGCAACAATCCAACATCACATATCATCTCTCCTGACCTGAAAGACTATTATGACAGATAGAAATAAAAATCATCATCCCACTGCTAGGGGTGGAGAACGTGCTGGGTTTGGTTGGGATGCTTTGCTTTGCTTGCGTGCGCAGCTTTTGCTTTACCTGTTAAACTGTCTTTATCTCAACCCATGAGTTTTCTCACTTTTACTC
>NW_008825073.1:2115083-2126432 GCF_000699105.1 Pygoscelis adeliae | reverse complement strand
CCGGGGGGAAGTGAGCGAGCGGCTGTGTGGGGCTTAGTTGCTGGCTGGGGTTAAAGCACAATGCTGAACTATTGAGAACTCTTAGCTAAAGCTTATCAGTCCTTGCTATAACATTTCAGATGGAAAGATTTGCACTTTTTCATGAGTGCAACAGTATGTGCAGCTTATTTTCAGGACTTCATACACAAGTTCTTTTTAGGTTTGCATTTGAAAGTTAAATGTTATAAATGTATTCCAGTTTTTATTATTTGATTTTCACACCTGCAGTCAGCTTACAGCTTTACACATTACACTATTCTGTTTAGTAGACTGTATATTAAATAATTTTCTACAGGAACCTTAACTTCAAACCCACAGCTTGGAGCCAAAGAACTATAATTATTTTAAATTCTAGCGACTTGCTGAACAGTATTCATTTTAACTGTGTGAGTTCACTTTTAATAGAATCACAAAGAAGCTAATCCATTTCATGGTCCGCAAAAAGTTGCTGATGACTGATTTTTCTTATGCGAGAGATCTTGCAGTACTACCTTACTGTCTCTATACAATCAAATCAAGTACAAAATACACATTCATGACCATCACAACATGAAAACACTCATTCCTAGGACAGTTTAGCAAAATGAAGTTAAACTGTAGCAATTAGTATAGTTTCATTAGCGATACTGATTATTTATGAATTATATGAAACAACCAAGAATTCAAGGTAATGTTTAAACTAACTTCTACCAAAACAAGAATAAAATTTTCTAACAGTTTTTTCTCAGTAAAGGTTATGCAAAGAAAGGGCTATTTCAGTCAACATCTGCACTTCCTGTTGGTGCCTCTTTTACTTATTACCTTGGAATAAAGCCAATTGTTTGAACTTTTGCCTTTTGATGGTTAAGAAGAACAGCACTTCCTCTCCTCCTTGCTGTCCTCTACAGCTCTGACTCATACTTTGAGCCTGTGCTGGATTGTAAGATAAAGGAAACGGCACCTAAGAGACTACGATGCACGGGAAGAACAGCTCTGAGAAGGGAGTAACTACCACCTCTGGCAATAATATGCTTTCTGTGATAAAGAAAACTCTTAGGGAATGCCAGATTTGGCTTTGTGCTTATCTCAGGTGGTATATGAAGTAAAATCTCAACTTCAAATGATCAAAAGAAGATCAAAGAGCCATTTTTGGGCTGGTATTTTGAAAAATGTGAACGTGCCTAAACCGCATTAACTTTCAAAACCTACCTTCAAGCCTCTGTAAAAATTACAGCCTACAGGGTGTGTAAGAACACACTGTATACCTTAATGTATTTTTCCTGTTTTTTAGTTAGTATGCGAGATACTTCCTTTGAAGCTGACAACTTTTGAGCACTCAACATATTAGCATAGAATAAATGAGGAGGAATCAAAGCAAAGAAGAGTAAACAGACTAACAAAATGGAAAGAACAGACAAAGAAATCCAGTTGGTTAGAATAAAAGAAGACAGGAAAGGGGAGAAAGTAGAATTTCTTTCTTTTATTGCGGATGGGTCTGGTAGTTTCTTTCCCATGCATCCTATGCATCTGGAAAAGCATGGAGAGGAGAGAAAAGGTGTCATGAGATAAGCTCTTATTTCACTAAATTTATTGAGTATAGCAGATGATCTCTAGCAGATCTCTAATCCAAATGCTACCTTTCTTTTCTGCTTTATTGCATGGCTGTTTTGCTGTCGTAAATAATTCCTTAGCCACTAAGTGCCTATTGTAACTGTCGAAATACTACTTCTCTAGTATCAAATCCCAGTCAAGGAACAGGCAGGAAGTTAGCTCGCTTTTTTGCATCTGGTTGCCTTCAGTTGAGCTGAAGCTGAGCTCCAGGGTGCACTGTATGCGCAACTGCCAATTGCCTCTTCTACCTTGGTTGTTACTCAGCCATCTCCCCACTGTGCTAAATCAGCTCTCAAAGGAGCAATTACGGCCGCTGCGTGACCGACAGGAGCCAGTGCATGCCAAAGTGTCAGTTTTGAATGGCAGAGAGCTAGGGCCGTATGAATAGTTGCAGTAAAAACATTACTAGAAGTTCAGTGACCTGAAAAAACCTGAAAATACAGCTTATATATTACAACAGACAAGCAGTTATTGCAAGGCAGCTGCGAAGGTGAACCTCAGGGAAGCTACCTGTGGGAAGCAAGTGTGTACACACACACAACTCAGCCTTCTGCCTGTCTCCATCATAAAAAGGAAAATATCCAAACTATTCATGAAGATGCATGCCCAAGTCCTAAGTCAAGCAGACACATGGACACATTTTCAGTTTTTGATATCACTAATGGTTTAAGCACAAACACGGTTAAAGAGTACATAGTTGTGAAGTACCATATTCATAAGGAGTTGAAAAAAAAATCAAAATACCCCAAACCACAAAAACCCTACCTTCATGGTATTTAAATGAGTAACAGATTTAACTTATCTCCAAAATTTTCAGTATTAAAAATTTGCTGGCATTTAATTCTGCATCTTCTTGCCACCAGTTTATTCTTATAAATTTGACAATCATATATGCATTCAATGAATGCAGCTTTCTCACTACGTTCACATTTTGTAACTGAAGTTCTAAGGGAGCCACAGTAAAAGTCCACACGCAGGATTTCAACATTTTACAATTCAATAATGTTTGACTACTGGCTGCTGGGTACTGATCAGTTCATGGTTATTTCATAATACTTACGTTTTTAACAGGTACCACTACAATTGAAAAATATGACCTTAGGACTAATACTTGGATACAAATTGGTACCATGAATGGTAGACGATTACAGTTTGGAGTTGCAGTAATTGACAACAAGCTCTATATTGTGGGAGGAAGAGATGGTCTGAAAACTTCTAACATTGTTGAATGTTTCAACCCTATCACCAAAGTTTGGACTATAATGCCTCCTATGTCAACACATAGGCATGGCCTAGGTAAGAGGTGCTCTTTCTTTGTAAATACCTTGGATCATATACAAATGAATTTTGACTGACACAAACACTGTTGACATAACTTTTTGAAGTATTTAATAACGTGGCAATATTTGTAGAAGATATTTTTCAAAGACAGAGTTGCCTGCTGCCATAATTTTATGACAGTGATATTTATTAGTATTCACCTAACTTGTACTGGTCTTCCAGAGTTAATTTTGCTTTTAGAAAATTCCAGAATATAAGCAACAGTGAAAATCAACTCTTCATCCAATTTAGTGGTCGATATATTTGCAATACAATAACAATCTGATTTCCAGTTTTTTTTTAAAATTATGACTTAAGTTAAGCCCATAGGTACCAAACACCTCTGAAAATGAGATCAGAGAATTACTCACACTGAAGAAAACATTGCAGTAAGGAAATAAGTATAAACTCACTGATTTTAATGTTGCAATTACAAGAAGTTTTACTGAGCTCTGCCATGGCTTAGTATCTATGGTGTCTTTACTGCACAATAATCCTTAATATTATTCACAGTGAATGAATAATATGAATATGAAATCTAGAATTTATTTCTGGAACTATAAAAAATAAGGACAGTTTACAGTTGAGGAGACTGTAAGGGAGGGAATATGATGATTTTGGAATGATTTATATAGCACAGTTCTTATGAAAAAGCTGGCTTCTCTTAAGTTTACAGAAACAGGTATTGCTTGAAATCATTGGTAAGTTCAAATGACAGAATATTTTTATTTTAATGAATAATAGAGGAAGATTGATCCAGAATTATTTGGCAAACCTTTGTGACCTATATCACCTTCTCCACTGCTTGGTGAAAAAAGTATATTGTAGGGTTCTTACCAGCTAGTCTGTAAAATTTATAAAAGCAAATACTAGTAGATAGCAAAAGGAAAGGAGACAAAACAGATAAAATAATTCTCATTGAAGTCTTTATAATTATCAACTGCAGGGGCATAATTCTACCCAGGAAGTAGGTCACAGCAGTAAATTTGAGTGCCCAAAGTTAGGTTTCTGTCTGTGCATCAGCCTGGTTTGCAAAGCTGCCTTACACTTACAGCTGCTATTAACTTCAGTGTGATTTTGTGGAGAGTTAGCACTTTTGAAAAAATCAGGCCATGTATATTTAGGCCTGAAAAGACAGATTTAGAAAACTTTTAAGCAGCCAGATTCAAACATTTTGCTTTACCTAACAAAGGAAGCAAAGAGCAGTGGCAGCAGCAGCTCCCCAAAGGGGAGGCACCAAAGCCCTTCTCTCTGGAGAAGGACAATGACACAGGATATGTCCACACAGAGCTTTGCAGAGACAGCCAAGTTCACTCTCCTGTGCCTCAAGGACAACAGATAGAAGCCAGCTCTTATCCAAAAGTATGTTCCCCTTACAGGCATTAAAATGTTATGGTACTTTAGCCAGCAAGGACAGCCAGCTACCCACCCGCTCAGGCTTCATGCTGGCAGGACTACAGAGCTTCAGCTGGCTCAGAATAAGGGATAGTTGGTTGGTTTGGCCATATTTTTCACTGCCTGGCTCAATCTTCGCCTTTCTTTGAAAGAATAGCATTGTTTCTCTTTTAGGGGCCCAAATTTGATTCATAAGAAGGTCAAGAGAAGTGGAAGAGATAAATGTCCAAGAAGAGAACATCAGAACTAAAGCAGCTTTCCTCTAATCTCTCGGCAAAAGATAATGCTTATTCAGAAAAACATTGTATATGAAGTATTTTATTTATATTTGTTTATTCTGCTAAATGACAAGGCAGCTTTTAGGTAGTTTAATACCAGCTGAAATTGCTTATCTGCATACAGGGGGTTAAAGTATGAAGTTAATACACTACTGGTCACTGAAATGATTAGATACTGTAATTTGTCCCTAATTCTATCTTTTAAGGAGTAGCAATGCTTGAAGGACCGATGTATGCTGTTGGTGGCCACGATGGATGGAGTTACCTTAATACTGTAGAAAGATGGGACCCACAAGCACGGCAATGGAATTACGTTGCTAGCATGTCAACCCCTAGAAGCACTGTAGGGGTTGCAGCATTAAATAGCAAGTATGTCAACAGGAAAAACTCTCTTGGGTTTTTCATTTGCTTCCTTCCTTGGAAATACAGTTTCTTAAATTTTCTTTTCAATCTTATAGTAGTTAATCACCTCAAGAAAACAAAGAGAAAATGTAATGCACAAAAAGAAGAAAGAAAAGCTTTTCCTCTGTTGTGTGGTAAATCGTTTTCAAACTTGCAGTCATGTTTTAAACATATTTCAGCCCTTTCAAGTTATAGCAATTTGAAAATGTTCTCACATGCATATCAGAACTTTACCTAGAATATAACTTATGAGGATATAAGAGCAGCTACTTTAAAAAAATATTCCAAGTTTATGTTTACATTTTAAAATCAATGTGTCTAAGGAAGCACCATTTGGAAGAACTTGTACAGAAACAAAGTCATTCCTCTCATTTTACATCTCCTGCATGCACCTACAACTTTAACATATAAGTTCACAGTCAAGAATAATTTTTAAAAGGTTAAAGGTATATGGTGTGTTCAAGGAAAGGAAGACAAGTTTAATAATTAGGTATGGAATAAACAGCCTTCTATAAGTCTTATCCTACCCAGATTTATTCTGTCCTTCCTCTATTGCTTAAATATACTGACATCATGTGTTCACTGTACATTGGTTTTCCCAACAAGATTTTCAAAACTTATTTAAACATCCTCTTAAGACACTAAAGCCACTCAGGCATTTTTACGTGGGAACAGACACATGTATGACTCCAGTGTGTAACCTGTATTGAACAGTGTGTTACAGCTTGTTGTATGTTCCTATTTGAAAGTAGTTGTATTTCAGCATGAGGAAGAACAATTCATAAATTAATGTCCAGCAGAATTCTGTTTTCCTTCTTTAGCAACCTAGTCTGGTGCTGGAAATACAAAAGCCTTGTAAAAGGCCCCAGGTTATGTTGGAGAGCATGGCTTGATCCAATCTTCCTTCTTATTTAGAATAAAATAGAATATTTCAGTTGGAAGGGACCTACAACAATCATCTAGTCCGGCTGCCTGACCGATTCAGGGCTGACCAAAAGTTAAAGCATGTTATTAAGGGCATCGTCCAAATGTCTCTTAAACACTGACAGGTTTGGGGCATCGACCACCTCTCTAGGAAGCCTGTTTAAATCTGTGGAAATCTCTTAGCAATGGCAGTTTGTAGGGGCCAGGAATATTGCAGTTGCAGGCAGACAACTGCAATTATTCTGAAACTTTCTCACTGGCTTCCCTGTTCACTTCTTAAATTCCAGAGAAAGAGAAAGAGCAGACACAAAGATGTCAGCAAACAGATATTTGCAAATGCAAAACTTCTTCACATAAAAGTCAAGGTTTTGCATTCAAACATGACATGATTTTAATCATTAACTCAGAAGTCCAGGAGAGGCAGAACTGCCTGTTTGAGCCCCTGTTGTATCTCAGAGGAAATGTTCTCAGCATAAACTTCACCAGCAACTCCTGTCGGTACCTTCCACAGCGGCATGCAGGAAACCACTTTGTCAAAGAGGAAATCCAGCCTGATCCTGACTCTGTTCTCAATCACTCCCGATACAAGCTGTCTCCAGCCTGCTTTAAATCACGTCTGTTAGTCTAGTGATGTAATTTCTGGCATACTAGGGGAAGCTGAGATCAAATGTCCATCATTTAGCGCTACTGCTGCGGTCTAACCAAGCAGAATGCTTCTCCTTTTCCTGTTTCCCTAAGTCACGCCGTATTTTTTTCTATTCAACCCCACCAGCGAAGACTTTAAGTTTCTGTGGAGCAACACGTTTTGACTAATAAATGGTCTATTGAAAACATCAGTCAATAATGATATATTTGTTCTTTTCCTTAAAGAATAGGAAACACTACCATGTTTCTAGACACGTTACGGAAAACAAAAAATCCCAACCAATCTGTATATACAGTGATTTCCACTCTGTGAAAGCTGTGTAAACAAGTAGACTGTATCTAATGGCATGATGTGAAAAGAAAACAAATCAAATCCTCAAGATTTTTATGGGTCAGGCAACAAACTGCACAGCAGAACTTAAGTCTGTCTTCCATTCACAAACATTAGAAGAGAGCTAGAAATTTTGTATTCTTCTAACAGTAGTCAATAATTGTCCAGTTGCATTATACATCAGAGCAGTCTACAAATTTTTCCAATCACGAGGAAAACAGGCACTTCCCAAGCAAAATTCAACGGATCTGTTTTAGGTGACTTACTCTGGACAAGTCCACGTGTTCCCTAGGTCTCCAATTAGTTGCATTAAGTAAATTCAGTTTCGTGGCAGTAAGTAATAGCCAGGACTTGAAAGGGACCTGAACAGTTGGCGCACTCAACGTCTAAACATGTCTGCTATTACATCCAGTATGCATACTATAGTATGCTAGACTATAGTATATATACTATACAGCATCTGAGTTAGCTTGAAATACAAAAGAAATTCAGGCTTTGTAAAATTCATTGACAAAATGCCACAACCCCCCCCAAGCTTCTTAGTGTGGATTTCCACCATTTATTCTTACACGCTCTCCCAACATCAGCTGGTTTAAATCTCCAGTTGTTTGCTAAATGCCTTTAGGCTGAACAGACAAGAATACATACCTGTACGGTAACTTCTGTCCAGCAGATTTTCTTAAATACAAACATTGAGGAAAATATATTTAATATATCTTTGACATATGTTTTTGATATATAATGATGTTATTAAAGTTCTTCTACATATTAACAGTATAGGAAAAATGCTTAATGCAGTACTAAGATGTCAAATACTCCATAAGCCTGTCACAGGGAATACTACCCATATGTTTCAAACACACGTAGCATCTTTCAATTAAATTCCATCTATAGCTCACATTTAAAGAAACCAACATGCATTTTTAAGCTTAATTTTCATGTGACTGCTTGAAAATTTACACTGCAAATGAAGAATATAAATTCCTTCATATAGCATACAAAACCCTTTGTGTGAAGAAAGTTCCAAAAAGTAGCTGTCAGATAGCAAATAATGGGCATAATGATAATTTTAAAGTCATCTGAATGAAGTTAACCAAATAAAATTCCTATTAAAATGAAAGACTAAAGACTGATGTTGTTTGCCTTCTTGTGGGTAATTATCCCAGACTGTATGCTGTTGGTGGACGAGATGGGAGCTCCTGCTTAAAATCAATGGAATGTTTCGACCCGCACACAAACAAGTGGAGTATATGTGCTTCGATGTCCAAGAGAAGAGGTGGCGTTGGTGTAGCAACGTACAATGGGTTTTTATATGCTGTGGGAGGTCACGATGCACCTGCTTCCAACCACTGTTCTCGACTTTCTGACTGTGTAGAAAGGTAAGGAATTTTTTTTCTTTCTTTTTTTTTTTTTTACATTCCAGGAAGGAAATATAAAATAATTTATAGCAGCAAGGGAAATCTCTTCACAATTGGAATGTTAAGTTTGTAAAACATATTATGCTTTTTAAAATAATATTTTGAGCAGAATAACGGATTTCCAATGCTCTTGTGATAACAAAACAACTAACCCTCAGAAGCAAATTCCTCCTAGGTCCTCCTTCTATTTGAACTGCCCAGGAGCCAGGTAAAGACAACTTAACAAGTAAGACAAATTCAGCATGTGACCTTTCTATTTCTCAAGTGCCAAAACCCAGCTTTGGGCTACTTGTGTCATATATTGAAGGAACTAGATACTTTTCAATTGTCTTTTCCTCCAATAATTTAGCTGGTATTGACCAAAAGGTTAAAAATATAATAAATAGCACATACTCAAACAGGCAGTAGTCACTACACAGGTATTTTCTGATGGAGGAAACTGATAGAAAGAGCCTTGTTTCTGTAAGAAACTATGTTGCTATAGGAAATCAGGCTAAAACATATGGTAACGGTCTGATTTAGCAAGCAAAAAAACCAGTAAACATGCAACAAAGCAAACTACTTTAGCTTGAATTCACACTTTAAAACTAAATAGCGCATTAATACATTGGCCTAATGTTTTTGGTAGCACACAACTGTAAGCAGTGAAATATTGGCTTTATATCAATTTCTCAAAGTAATTACTTTTCAAAATGAAAATACTGTTTATCTGATCCTTATTTAATCCCATTTTTGTATTCCCCACTGATGAACACAGTTCTTAAGAAAATGCAAATTCTGGACATTTATTTTCAGAAACACAAGTATTGTGTGTCAAATGTTGCTTTGCCACTGTGGTGGCATGTGGCACAATGTAGGAGGACAAGAGAACACTTGAGCCCTGGGTGAGAAGGGAATATAATGAGTGCGGACAACTCCTCTGGCTGTTTAATGGGCTGTGGGTGTCCATTGACACTCTTGCGTCATTTGGGGACGAGAAAGGAAAACTGAGCAAGTATTCAACTCCCTGCTGTGAATAACAATGGCTAAATTTTGTTCTCGGTTAGATAGTGTAAAGTTGGAACTACCCCAGAATTCTCTTGAATTTATATTGGAAATTGACTAAGTATGTATCGGAAATCAACACTGATGTAAAATACTGCCACGCATTTTGTGTTACAAACTTTTATCAACTATATGAGATATTTAACTTCTTTTACAGATATTCTGAAAACATTAGTTCTGACAAGAAACAGAAAACAAAAATCTCTATGGAGAAAGAAAAAAGCGTATATTGAAATTAATGTTGCTGAGTTAACTGGTGGCCATGCTATAATTCCTTCAGGCCTCATTTATGTTCAAAATGTATTGATTGTTTAATCTGATTGAAACAGAGAGACTGTAATCAAAAAGCAAAAATATGGGCATTTTTCATGTGCCTGAAGACCCCTCTAGTGGCTAAATTAAATATTCAATCATGTTACTCATAATTCTCTACACTAGTTCATTGTGTCAGCTGAACTACAATACAGGAGAAAAGAAGCAAATATCAGTAATTTAAATTTGAAATGCATTTCTACAATGTATTTTTCTAATTTTGATCATAAAACATCCTAGGTATGATCCTAAAACAGATGCTTGGACAACAGTGGCCCCCTTGAGTGTACCTCGGGATGCTGTTGGAATTTGTCCTCTGGGGGACAGATTATATGCTGTTGGGGGCTATGATGGCCATACGTACCTGGATACTGTGGAGTCCTACGATGCTCAAAACAATGAGTGGACAGAGGTAAAAGAAGAATTACCTAATAAATAATTGGAATTCTTCCTGCAGGTAGGAAGAATTCTGTCTGAATAATGGGCAAAGCAAAAATGATTATGTTGCAAAATTATCTCTGTTTTGTGAAAAATGATATATTAGGGTGCAGTAATACCGTAGTTGGGCTTGTATAAAATATTGGTTGCCACTCCTGTGAAATAACTGTATAAAATTTTTCAGACTAAAGGGTGGAGGCAGTGCATGGGCAAGTGAACCAGGTTGCACGAATCATTTTGTGCTTGAAGTGCTTAAATTTGCAGTTGTTAGCACTGGCATGTCTTTGTCAGCAATGCCCTCTGCTGGAGGCACTTTCAAGTTTTCGTATTTATGACCATCACCATTGAGACCAAGAGGAAACATTTAAAACTGTCAAGATCCTTTTGTAGCTACGCAGTCCACATTTTTGGAACACAGGATATGAAGGACTTCTACAACAGTTAAGGGCAGCAGCACCAGTCTACAATCCTGTAACTCTCAGCAGCTGCTAAAGCCTTTTCCCCAAACCCCAAAACTGTGTTTTCAGAGCCCTAGTTAAATCTAATTTTTTCAGCAGTGTTAGTTTGAATAAACAAATTGCTTTCCTTTTAATGTGCAAGTAATTTCTTCTAGTCTTATCCATAAAAGTCTACTAAAAATGTTTCCTTCTTTTTCTTTTCTTCTTTTTTTTCCTTTTTTAGGAAGTTCCTGTCAATATCGGAAGGGCTGGAGCATGTGTTGTTGTTGTGAAGTTGCCCTGATGACTATAAATATTGTGAAACTAAACTTTGAGTGGAGTTTCATGAAGATAAGAAACATTTCCAGAAAGCAGTACAGACTACACATCTTAGCAGCCCTCCATTATAAAAAATACTTATCTCTGAGCCATTATGCTATTAGAGCACAAAAGTGTCTTCCTGCATTACAAAAATCAGAGGATTTTGCATAAGTGAATTATTTTATTATGCCTAATACATAAAAATTCAATGATATGTTTAAATGGTTCAGGTTTGTTACAAAAGTGTGTCTGTTATTTATAAAATGCAGTAGTAAAGTGATAAATGGGTGTACAAGATTTCATAATCGAGCATTGATGGGCCAAGGCCAGCTGTATGAGGTTCAACAAGGCTAAGTGTCGGGTCCTGCACTTTGGTCACAACAACCCCATGCAACGCTACAGGCTTGGGGAAGAGTGGCTGGAAAGCTGCCTGGCGGAAAAGGACCTGGGGGTGC
>NW_008825073.1:2112323-2114580 GCF_000699105.1 Pygoscelis adeliae | reverse complement strand
GGTAGAGTCACCATCCCTGGAGGTATTTAAAAGACGTGTAGATGTAGTGCTTAGGGACATGGTTTAGTGGTGGACTTGGCAGTGCCAGATTAACGGTTGGACTTGATGATCTTAGAGGTCTTTTCCAACCTAAACAATTCTATTATTCTATGATTCTATAAACTTTTTTCTTTTCTATGTTGGCAGTAATGTTAATGTTTATAAAAAGAGCTTTTCTATATTAAGTAAATGAAAATGAATAAGAAAGAAACACCTTCAACAAAGAACTGCACAGAAGGAAATATTTGTCCATAAATATCACTGGCAACAGAATATTCTCTGCAGAAGTAACTTAATTTCTATATTCAGAAATTAAATTACTAAATTAACTTTAAAATCAAATCAGCGAAGCATAGAATTTGGTTGCTGTTCAACCTCGGGCATTGCTAGTACTGTGACAAAATACCCATTTCTAGCAGCATATTAAATTGAACAGTGCAAGTTAAGAAATGGTAGGGCTAAGGTATCTTTATGTTATTAAGTATGTGCCAACAGAAAGAAATCTCTTTTGTCAAAACACAATGCTAATATAATTTGCAATCATTTTCACAGTGCATAGATATGCGATATTTTAATGCTGATCGGTGTGTCAGGTTATTCATGCACTTGTCTTTGCCCACTAACCATCTGTCAGTACGCATTAAACTAATTTGACTATTCTTGGGAAAATCACCATGCATTAAATTTTAAAACAATTATATAATTACATTCCTTGAATATAACTTAAAAAATGAAACTTTTATATCATATTGATATGACAGTCTTTGACCTCAGCTGAAGATTACCAGCTTTCTCTCATGTACAGTAGAAATATGGTAAGAAAACAACCACATCCACTGTGTAATGTTATATACCATTTATATGAGCACGTTTATGTTTTATTTGAAACTAAGGGAATGCTAAGAATCAAGAATAAACAGGAGAAGAATCACCTGAAAACAGCACATAACATTCCACATGCATGATATTTTCTTTTTGTGTGCCAATTTCTAATGAAGGTTTTGATCTGTTTTGCATTAATTTCATTTTTCTGTAATTTCAAATGCTGAAAGTGTATTTTAGAAAAAGAATGTATGTAAGATATTCTATGCTGTAAAGCACAATATTTGGACAGTATCTACTTCAGTGTTTGTTATGTTGTTGTTTTGTCAGTATCAGAAAATTCAGGACAGAGATGAAAATTCTCTGAACATGTAGACTAACTTTCCTGATAGAATACTGTGTTTTCAGAATTCAGCAATATGCTATTTTAAAAAATTTGTAGTATTAATCCTATCGAATGCTTCTAAAGATGAAATCTCATGAGCTTATTTATAAAAGGAAAACCATTTTTAACTTTAAAAATCAATTATGCTTATATATAGCATGCTACATTCAAATAAACTTTACTTTCTCTGCTAAGAAAATTTAGACTATATTTTAACAACTTTGTGGGTTTTATTTTACATCTTTTCAAGAATAAAAAGCACAGGAGCATCACTCTCATTTTTGTACTCTAAAAGAACAAAAGATCCTGTCTTAGTGTCCTCACTGCATCTGGTCCACATAAACTAAAATTTACCTTCCTTCTAGCACTTCTTTTTAGATAAAGGACATCTTTTTTCTTCCTTTGAGTCAAAAAGTTACCAATACTGTCATGTCAGGATGCCCTTTCTATGAAGGGGGCTCACACCCCCCAGCCCTTGGCAACCTGGGTTGACTGCCTGCAGAAGGCTGAAAGTACAGTACATTTTAAGATGATTTCTTTTGGGGCCATTACATGAGGCCCTACAATAGAAACTTATCAGCGTATCGGCTTAGAACTACCTTCATTTAGCTGTGAATTTCTAGATCAACACACAAATCTCTTGGTAGCTTGGTGGGCCAGGAAACAAACTTTGTTTCATGTCTATTTCCATTTTGTATCTATTTTTGTGGAGGGGGAAAAAAACCCAAACCCACAAAAAAACCCTACCAACCCAAAACAACACAAAGAGCCAAGTAAGTGGGAAAAAAAAACCCCTAAACCAGCTAGTGGGTCATGGGTTAGAGAGTTCACATCAGAGGAGGAAGGTATTTTTATTTCCCATCAAATCAATAATCTGAAGCAAATGCAAGGGGGTTAACCACCAAGCTTGACAGTGAATCTGCATAGTAAGACATATGTGGATGTGAGGTAGATCTTAATTCTCTCTCTCTCTCTCTCTCTCTCTTCCCCTCCCTCCCTCCTCCCCCCCCC
>NW_008825073.1:2103877-2112274 GCF_000699105.1 Pygoscelis adeliae | reverse complement strand
CCCCGTCCTATAGGAAACCTGTCTGACCACCTACCTAGATCTTTTTGCAGCAAATATTAACTTTAAAACATTAATAATGAAAATACTAACATTTTTGCCCTGTTCATTGCCATCCCTGCTTTGGTCATGCAATAGCCATATGCACTCTTTTATATAAATAAAGACTTGTGTGGATCACAGGGAGAGGGTCACTATTGCTTATTATTCAGGATCTAAATCATGCTTTTCTCATGTTCTCCTATAACAGCACATCACTGTTTCCAGTAACCAGTCTAACCTCATTTATTCTACTCTAGTTTGGAAAGCACTGATATTGAATGCCCATTTTTAAAACTCTAAAATACAAATTATACGAACAATGTGTGACTAATGTCAAGATATGTGCAAGAGACACATCAGAATAGACACTGTTAAACTGGCAATACCAATGGGTCTTTCTCATAGAGCCTTTGCATGGAATTTGGAGTTTGCTTGGGCTAAAAGAAGGCACAGAGCCTCAAGTGAGAGAAAGCAGGCACGGGTCCTTAGCTAGTAGAGTGGTTTACAAGATATAAAACTGTATCTAGAAATCTAATCAAGTCTACAGTGAGGAAAGAAAATGAAGACTTGAGCATAGAGAAGGTCAGGTTTGAAGAACAGAAACTGTTGCTGAGTACCTTGGCGCAAACACATAGGACCAGCCTTTGAGAGCCGCATGGCTTGCGAATGTTACGGCTGCAGAGACGACAAAGAATTCCCCTGCCTTTGTCCCCTCCTTCAGCTTGCCAATTTTATTAAATGCTTTATCAGTAAACAAGGCATGAGACACTTAGGAAAAACACCTAGATATAAATAATCCCCTTAAACAGATCTTTAAATATACTACCATTTCCATAGTTTAATAAAGTCGCAAAAAGAGTATTAGAAGAAAATTACACTCTCTTTACTGTTCTCTAAAGAAATTGTGCAATGAGGTTTGCTTATTTAAAAAATAGCATAAGAAAGAAAAATTGTAGCATTCTTTTAGCTTGCAGCATGCAGCTACATTTATCAGTTTGATAAATTCAGTAGCTCTTCCTACCATGAACCACAAGCACTGAGACAGAGTATGTCAATATTTGCATGTGTGTGTTATGTGATGAGATGGTCTACTGATTTCTATGGCCAGGCTGTGGTAACTAGTATTCTCTCTACATTTTAAGTTTAAGGCCATATCTTATAGAAACAACACAAAGATAAATATGGGTTAAGGGGAAATGGGAAAAGATGGGAAGGGTATGAAGCAGAGAAAAGTCGGAAAGCAATCTGAATGCGACCTTATAAATTAAAGCGGTCAGCTTGGGGAAGAATGGATTTAAAAACCACACGTGGAGAACTAATTCTGCATCTCCCTCTCCTTGAGTGACAACTCGAACTTCAACCTCTGTCTGAAGAGGAGGTATCGAGAGGTCTGCTATTAAGGTGCCATGGAAAGCAGAAGTGATGAAATATCTGTTTCTTTACACCGAGTACTTTTATGCAGCTGTACAGCTGGGAATCAGGTTGTGCACAGGCTGGCGATATGGAAGTTCATTTCAACTTCTAAAGAATAAGAGCAATATTACACACTCACATCCTGAATTAATTTCAAAATAATCTATTTTAGGGTGAAACAATGACAAGAATTATCCTGAGATTAAAATCTTAAGTGCTAGAAAACATTAAAACAAAATTTGAGCAGATACTTGAATTTAAGCAATAAAATAGCACAACCGAATTTTCTAGAGAAAAGAGTTCCTCGGTGTTTTTGGTACTCAAGTTTGGTTTAGTTTTTTTCTTCCATATTATTTGTACAGCAGTGAAAAATCATGTGAAAGGAAACTAGCGATTCACAAAAGGAAACTGGACACCTAACAGGAAGATAGAAGAAAAGCAAACTGGAGAGAATTTGGAGATGTTTACACATTATTAGGTGAGAGGAAATGCTAGAGATATTCTCTGATGAGGTGTCATCCCTCCACATTTCCTCTGTTTCTCCAAACATGAGTAGGTGCAATAGTTATGTGGCATCTTTCCTTATGAGGTCCCCTGACAGCTGCACGCACAGCTGGCTCGCTTGCGAAGTGTGAGAGGGAGCCATCCTCTCTTATCTCTGACCTTGTACTGCTCTGTGCTTTTTATCATGACTCTCGCTGGCAGAATGATTATTATTCTTGCTATTTCTTTTTTTGCCCAAATCATTGTGTTTTCTTTCTTTTTAAGCCCTGGCCCTTAAATCACCTTTTTCCCTCTTTGGACTGGGTGATAATCTCTACATGAACTGGACCAGCAACAATACTTTATATATAATGTAATGTATGGGAAGCAAGGGTACCGCTTACCCCATGAAATCAATTCTGGGAAAGATCGAAGGTTCAGCTTAACCACTATCATGTCTCTACCTACCAGTAGGAGATATTTAGGCAAAGAGCATAAAAACCAAGTAGCCCAGAAAAATCCCCTCCATTACTTTAGCGATGTCACTATCAGTAATGCAACTGCATTGCTGGAGCGTTCGTGTTCATAACACAGCTACAAGGTAGGAAAGCAGTACTATAGCTATTTACAACTGTCACAGGAAAAAAAAATATATTTCCCTGACGCCATAGTAGAAAAAATACATTAAGGGAACAACTTAGGCCCAATTATTTCAACACCCAGATTAGTTAGTAGGCTAGTCTGTTTCGGACAGTATCGCCACTAAGCCAATAAGATTAATAGAAATTCGAAGCTTATCTGAGGTACCTAGTCAACTAGCTCATGCCGCCACCTTCTCTTTTTTCTGCCTTCTTGGTCGAGGAACTTACAGAAACAGCTTTTCTACAGTACATGCTGAATTGGTTGAAAAGTGAAAAGAAATCTTTTAACATGAAAGGAGACAATTGGTTGCGCGTGCCTGGCAGGAACGGGCAGGGTAATTTCCTCAAAGGGAATCAATGAAGTGTCATGTGAGGCTAATCCTATCTCTTTCTACATGTATATTTCTGTACGTGGTTATTCCATGATGTAATTTTTTTTGCTTCCCACCTGACCCTAGACTTATTCAGAGATGGGGTGCATGCTAAATACCTGGGCTTCAGTATCTGACTCCTCAAAAGCAAAATCCTGCACTGAAATTAACTCATTTTCCCTGACTCTGGACATCATAAAAATTGCATGTTAAATAAATTGCAATGAATTTATTTGTACATTTCAGAATGGGTCCTTCCCATGGGGAAATTTCATTTTATTAGTTAGAATTAATTCCTGGACAGATTAAACTCAACCTCTGTAACAGTCACCACTAACATAGTATTTCTAAAAGAGCTTGTATGCTGAGAGTACCTACAGTTGATATTCGAGCCTCACCTATTATTCCCTATCTCCTCTGACAAGGAAAGGGGGGAATTTTATCAGAACAGAAATCCTTTCACTGCCACTTCCCCTCAGAAGGATGAAGGTCTGCTTTTTTCACAGTAAAACTATATTCTTTTTATCTTTAAGATCTCTGCTGACCTCATCTCTTGCCAAAGGAACCTGACAACAAAATGCTACATTCAACCATTCTGACTTTTCAACAAAGCTCCGCTACATCATTCACACAGAGTCATTAAAGGTTACACACTTTGTCTTCCTCATGCCCCCATCCCTGAGGACCTTCTTTCTCCATCACAATTCTACATACACAAAAAGAATTAAAAACTCTGTTCTCTCGCACATGAATAATGATGTTTATGGAGTGTACAGAAAGAGGAAGGCACTAACTTCACATTATCAAGATTTTCACAAGCCAACCATATATGACTAAGAAGAAAATATATCCGCCACTTATTGCTTGGACAACTCATTTGAGAAAGACTGTCCAGGGAATGATCTTTTAAATATAGTATTTTAAGTACAGATTAATACCTATACCATATTTATGGTATAGATTAATATTTTATACTTAATGATATATGTGAAAAGCGTGTTTGCATGTTACTCCAGCAGGACGTTTAATACAAGACGCTTTCAGTTCCACTTGTCTTTTTTGGTGAGAGAATGAATCTGTTTTAATCAAATTCAATGTCCAAAAAAGTCTCAATTTACAGGAATTGTTAAGAAAACGCTCTAAGTCTTAGCCCAAATTATTTCAGCATTTTGAAAGTTACAAAAAATGTTGAGGAATGGGGAGTGGATATGAAGATTAGGACAATTTTGGGCAAGACTGTGTGAGATTGGACACAAAACCAAATATCATCTAGGTGGCTGTAAGAATTTTGGCTTTTCAAGGCAGGATTTCTCCACCTTATATTTACTTTTTGTTATCCCTTCTTTTGTCTGTA
The DNA here is from genome assembly GCF_000699105.1 of Pygoscelis adeliae. Classification (NCBI taxonomy): domain Eukaryota; kingdom Metazoa; phylum Chordata; class Aves; order Sphenisciformes; family Spheniscidae; genus Pygoscelis; species Pygoscelis adeliae. Next base: position 2,107,973 of record NW_008825073.1, on the reverse strand, counting down.
ACTTATGTCGCGTTCCCTGGTCTGTTGGAGAGGCAGCCTCTCACATTCTCTTCTTCATTAGATGTAGGCAGCAAAATGTATAGAAAAGAAAAAAAAAACCAGCCCAACCTTCGTACATAGATAAAATAATAAATCAGAGTGCCGTTGAACTGTCAGATGACACACTGACATTTTGTTACCAGGTTGTTGCTTTACCTTCTGTTCCATAGATAAACTTGGTAAAAGGAGACTGTCCCTTTTCCTGACTAAATTTCACAACAGAAGTTGAGTAAATTCCAATAAATTACAAGGAGTAAAAGTCAAAACAATCAACAGAATGCCATCTAAATTTAACTGCAGTCATCTGAAACCAAAATGTCTTCTGTTCTCCTTCCTTTGAGAGTGAAGCATCCTTCAAAACAATTACATGACTGATACACACATTATTATCAAAATAACACACTTGTAAGGCTTTCGTCTCTAACCAGGTTTTCTCTTCTGGAAATATACCTTTCTTCTGAACTTTACAGTGTCGCATGCATATTGTTTTCAGTTTTTATGTATATGAGGCCACCTGAGGTAATTTCCTTGTACGAGTTTTCTGTTTTTTTTTCTCTCGGTTTTCTATATCCCTTCAATTTGTGTGCACTTAAACTGCTACCCTTTGGCCACAGCATTTTCAACCTTTAAAGCATGATAAGCATCTCTCTATTCTATTGTAAAGTAGATTATTATAAAAACATTGCAATATCCCTGTAACGTATTGCCAAATACATAGCCCAGAAAACATTTTCTGATATTAAAAATATGAAGAAAAATAACATAGGCAAAAATAGAGTATAATTTTTCATTTCTTGCATAAAACAGTTTTGCTAAACCACAATCTCAACTGATCAGTGCTGAATGTCTTAGAATTGCAGAAACCAAGGACTGAATAGCCTACATTCAAAACTTATAGGAACTTTGTCGGCGTTCCTTCAATCCGTGCAGTAACATGAGATCTTTTTATCAACAGGGTCGCACGTACTTAATTTTCTGCATATGATTTTCTCATGGTGAATTTCCTTAGAGTTACCTGATGTTTGTTGGTGAATTTTTCAGTCCGGGAAGACATGAACCTGCTAAACGCAGACCCGCTTCTTAATAATCCGAGTCCTCTTCCTCAGCAAACTGGATATAAGTTTGCTCGTAATCCAGTGCTTGAAAAGCCAGGTACTGAATACTGAGGTTTTCTCATATTGCTTGAGTGTACAGTGAGACCGTTGCAGCTCATGAATTCATTTAGGCTTAACGGTTTGCAATACAGGGTTTGCTCAGAAGATGGTGCTATGTGACAATTTTTAGAGAATCCTGGCTCTTACTAAGAAACTATGAAGCTACCTTGTAGTAATATTTATCCTTTAAATAGAAATAAACTCTTCTCTATTTCATAATCTCAAGATCCTACTACATTATTTAGTGAAACTGTCTTCCATTCCTACACTTTCACCACTTGCACAAACACACACGCTGCTGACCTCTTAAGACTGATTTTGGAATCAAAGTTAAAAAGTTACAGCGAAGCATCTTTCATAAATATTTCCAATGCAACAGTTGGTATCCCTGGCCCTGTGCCTGTCCTGTGGTTTTGGCACATTGGAAAAGTTGCCTGTTTTTTTCTTTTGCTGAGCACAAACAATGAAAACCCTTTCTTTAGTTGCAAAGGCTCAACATGAAAAGCCAATGACATATGGACAGATTGATGAAGAGAAGCCAGTATTTTCCAGTTGGCCCATTAGCCCACATCAACTAGCCAGCTAGCCCACATCACCTTTCCCTGACTTAACCCAGACATATTTAAGATGTAGTCCCCGAGTTGGGGTATAATCTATACATCTCTGCCTTTTCTAAAAGGGACATGTTTTGTAAGCAAGACAAGTCTGTAGATGTTAAGACCACAAATATAAAGTGTTTTTTCTTCTGTTTCCCCATTTTCCATATTAGGAGAGCCATGAAAAGGGGACCGAGATGAATAAAATGTGCTTTATGTGAAAGATAAGGAGATTTCACATAATCCTAACATTTCTTTCTACAGGGTATAAAGCAGGGCATCATCCCTCCTCTGTAGCAGTGAGCCAGAGTGACTGTTCCCAGATCTTGGATGCAGCATTTCCAGGATTCTCCAACAGTCTCGTCTCATCTAAACTCTCTGTAAAACTACTGTACTGCAACTTGCTTTTATATATACAAAGTATTTCTCCCTATCACCTAGAATTAATATACAATTCAGTGATATTACTTCTGGAATTCAGAAAGACATTTTGAAGCACAACAAAAAAAATACAGCTTATGAATTATTTCTTTCAGAAAATAGAGACCAGTTTACAATCAGATTTATACAGTTTATAAGACAGCTTTAAATAAAAATTAAAAAAAAAATGTTGAGGAAAGTGAAGTGTAACACCACTTTAAAACTACCCTTTACTCTGTCATATTTTAGTCAAAGGGATAACTGTTCACTACTGGCTGACCTGCCCTGTCAACTCAAGATAAGTCCGAGCTCAGAGATTTTTTACTATACTCTATCTAGGCAAGTTAAAACACCATAAATGTATTAATGATCTGTTATGAACCAGTATTATATGGCAAAGTTTGCTTTTGCTGTTTTAGGACACCCCTACCCCCCAAAAAAACCCCAAACAAACATTGCCTCAATAATTACAACTGTGGGGCAAAAGAAACCCCAAAAGGACTTGATTTCTGAGTGTCCTGGTTCCGGCCGGAATAGAGTTAATTTCCTTCCTAGCAGCTGGTACAGTGCTGTGTTTTGGATTTAGGATGAGAATCATGTTGATAACACACCGATGTTTTAGTTGTTGCTGAGCAGTGCTTACACTAGTCAAGGACTTTTCAGCTTCCCGTGCTCTACCGACTGAGCAGGCTGGAGGGGCACAAGAAGCTGGGAGGGGGCACAGCCAGGACAGCTGCCCCAAACTGGCCAAAGGGACATTCCATACCATGGGACGTCATGCTCAGTATAGAAACTGGGGGGGAGTTGGCCGGGGGCAGCAACCACTGCTCAGGGACTGGCTGGGCATCGGTTGGTGGGTGGTGAGCAATTGCATCGCTTATTTTTCCTGGGTTTTGTTCCTCTCTCTTGTTGTTTGCCTTTTCATTACAATTTTTTTTTATTATTATTATTACTATTATTATATTTTATTACAATTATTAAACTCTTCTTATCTCAACCCACAAGTTTTCTCACTTCTACTCTTCCAATTCTCTCCCCCATCCCACCAGACAGGGAGAGTGAGTGGCTGGGTGGTGCTCAGTTGCTGGCTGAGGTTAAACCACAACAGTTGTTTATGTGCAAGCATGAAGATGAATTCGTGTCTGTTCAGGACTAGCTAACATCAGGAGTATAATTTCTAAGTTATTTCATCCTTACCATTCACATCAATTAAGTTCTATTGCTGTAGCAGCTACAGGAATGTTCACAAAGCAAATAAGTTGGTGCCTATACAGGAACGCAATAGCCACCCTGACATGATTTAGAGTGCAGCTGAACTATGGCAGGGAGATGGGCTACGCCACTAACAACATGAAATTACCCAGCGACCCTTGCACAGCATCCTATTTTCATAGCTGAGGTGTCACCTCCTGGGTATTGCCTTCCCAAGGCGGTGGGGTAAAGTGCCCTCTCTGCCTTAAGTCTTTAAGTCTCCTTCCATCTTCAGGAACAAGCCCCAGAAGCCTTTAAGCAACATTAGGAGCTCATTTATTGCAAGAAAATCTGATCTGCAGCAGAGCCACAAGGTACTAAAGGAGCTGGCTATCCTCATATTTCAGTGCTTTGACAAGCTTCATCTCACCTCCACAAAAAAGGATTCCCTACATATCCGAGTGTCTTGTTCCAGACAGCTTTCCCCTACCTGAGGCAGCCCGAAGCAGGGGTTTAATCTTCCCTTGCATCTCGACAGACTGGATTGAAATAGGTAATCCCCTGGATGTCAGGCAACCTCCTTGCAGATGCGCCGAGACCTTTCTCATCCCACGAGAGGTTTGGGTACCCATTAACCTCCCAGGACTGCTGCAGACACTTGTTGTGAGCACAGCCCGGCTGTAACAGCCACTGACC